>NC_053032.1:3555530-3858560 GCF_016746235.2 Drosophila teissieri
AATTTGTTGGTGTGCTGTCCTGCTTTCTCATGGCCACGCGTATTGATCCTGCAGTAGTTGACTTATCCAATTGACCAATTGGTTGCTGTTCGGCACGACCTTTCTTTGGTTGCTGTCCATTTTCCTCTTCTGACGAAAAGCTATCAGAGGATGACGATGTGCTGTTTGCATCCATTCTACATTGTTTGCTCTTTTTTCCGTGCTTGCGCTTCTTTTTTTTTTTCTCACCGCTTTTCGTAAAAACAAAACCAAAAATAATCTTCTGCATCCAAATTATATATTATGCCCTTACCTCTTTTTTTTCTTTTTTTTTGACGCCTTGTCCTCGTCTTCCTTGGTCTTTTTATTCTTGAAATCATCGTGGTCTTTCTGTTGATTCATGGCCCGTTCACGGTTTGCTTGCCACTCCATTTCATAGTTGGGATTCTGACTTATAAATAGCTACAATGGACAGGTTTTTAAAATTAATAAAATATAAAAAATTGACAGTGCGTATAATGAGCCGTGAGCCGAAGAATAAAAGCAATTATATACAAGAGAATTGAGTTCCCCGACTGTCAGATATCGTTACTCAGTTAGCTCTCCATTTCACTACAGGGTCTTGTAATTTGAAAAAACCTTTTCAAAAAGGTTTGGCGTATAAAACTTCAGATAGAAATTATGAAATAAAATCTAAACATTTGTATAAAGTGTGGACGTGACATTATTGGACTGCTTTTTGGCAGCTTAGAGTAATAATAAGTAAGTATGAACACTATATTTAAAGCACTGCCTACCCACATAGGGTACCTAGTCTATTTATATTTACATTCCCATCTTACCATACAATGTTAGGGCAGGGAAAAGATAAATTATTTTTCTAAATATAAGCCGATTTGATAATCCAATTGTGAAAAAATGACACAAAAGTAAAAGGCTAAATCTACTACAGAGATTGCACCTTTACTACACAAAAATTTTGATAAAAATCCCCAAAATCGTATATAAATATTAATTTAATACAAAACCCTGCATAGACGTGGTAATGCATTCTTCTGGCTGTAAAAATTTCTTTGGGGCTAATTTTAAGAAAGGGTATATATGTATTAGTACTCACCTGATATTTATTTGAGTGAAGCCTAGACTTGAGATGAGCGGAAGCGCAGTGTAAGTCTCCAATCCAAACACTGCAGAGCTTGCAAAACCAAGCGTTAGCCGGCACGAGAAATTGCATGCCCCTAACGGGGACGCGCTTGGCAGGTGCGTTTTCAAATGTGGGAAAGGGATCGTGGTCAATACCCACATGCCAGGGAGTTTCTATGGTCTCACGATTCATGTGTTCCTCGGAGTGCAAATGCTTTAAATAGTCTCGAGCAGACTTGGGAAAAACTTCACAGCTCTCGCACCAATGCTGCTCGGGATCGAAAAACACAAAATTGTAATTTTGTGCTGGGGTTGATACTGTCTTCATTTCACCATGTCGCTGCTTTGACTTCATCGATTTAATGGCGCGGTGCTTAAGTAAGTTGGTGGGACTACCTACTGCGCCGCCTGTCTCTTCTTCGTCTTCGTTATCGGATGACGTATCCGATGTACTAATAGATGATGAGCTGGATTCCGAGCTGTCTGCCGAACTTTCACTGGAGGAGTGGGAGCGGTTAACCTGTTGTTCCGGCTGAGGCCTGCCATGTGACTTCTGCTTAGAAGGTTCTTCATCAACATCTTCGTAGCCAATTATGCCGTTCAGCATGTCTATAACGTTTTCAATTGTATCCAGTTTCTTCTTAATTTGCATCTGTACCAGAAAGAATTTAGTTACATAGAATAACCAACAGATATCGTTTTGGGATTCCATTTCACCTGCAGTCGGTCGTTTTCTTCGATGAAATTCTTTGTGGTTGGTGAGGGTGGTGCTTCGCCGGCTGCCAGGTCCTCGCGCTGGTCCTTAAGCACTTTCATTTCCTTTTTGAGCAGCGTTACCTTTTTCACATAGTTTGCCCGCTGTTTCTTGAGCTCATCCTTTTGCTTCTCCGCTTCTTGGGCCACGGCTGCCGATCGACGGTATATAGATGGGGGATAAATAGAAAGGTTCTAATTAAAAGCCATTCTTCCCAGAGTAATAAAAGTTCAAATTTCATTTACAAATGCATTCTCGAGTGCATTTCATCGGCTAATTACACTCGGAAGCAGTCGCCGTGATTGCTTGATCTGCCAGTCCTCGTTGAATGAAGAGCCAGTTGTGGTGACGACGGCGGGCGTCCAGGTTGGCGTAATTGCGTGTTTCGACTACTGCCACACAAAAACGGAAAAACTGCGTTTTCTATTTGGAATGAATTAACTTTTCGAGACTCTCGCTTGGGTTGGTTAGTTCTTGCAGCGCGTATACTTCTAGAGTCTGATTGATCTGATTTTTACCCTAGACTTTTGGTAATTTCTGGTATGCGCGCAATTAAGTTACAAGTACAAGTAATCATGACAACAGTAATAAAACATAATATGAGAGGTTTGCATGTGAATGTTCGTTGTGACCACATTTTAATTCATATCCACACTTACCGTCCTGAGGCGTCAAACCTGCGCCTTCAAGCGCTGGCACCTTCTGTTCCTCGCCTATCTTCTTGTCAGAAAGATTTTCGCGGGCCTTTTGTGGCTGGATCAGGGCGTCTGAAACGGATGGCTGGACCCCGGTCATGGGCTGGTTCATCCAGACCGGCTGAGCGTACTCTGCAAAGAATAACAGGTTTAACAAATAAAGGGATTTTGACGTTTAATGTTTTAAGAGTTACCGTTTACGCCCCACGAGCTTGTGGGGGGCGGACCATAGGCAGACCCAAAAGTGCTATGGTCAGGCGGGGGACCTGGCATGCCGTACAACGGATCCTGAGGTGGAAACGAGCCAGGCGGCACTCCGTATTGGTGACCGTAGACATTTTGAGGAGCGACGTATGATCCGTACATATGTGCGGCCATAACTCCATAGGCAGTTGTCATTTGCGAAGGTGGTCCTCCCTGCGGCGGCACTGACGGCGACGACGGCTTTTTTTTTGGTGACCAGCGACCTACCCGTCGGGGCGAGATGCTGCGGGATCGGGATCGTCCATACCGGCGTCCCCGACGTGGCGGAGAGCGCCTGCGTTCGGGAGAGCGTCGTCGGTCACGATCAAAGCGACGGCGGGGATAACGCCCATAATCGGCCGAATTGTAACGACCACGACGTGGGGGAGTCAGCGAGCGGGACACGGAATGTCTTCGCCGATTGTTCGACGGAGAGGTGTTGTGGGAATCCGACCGACCACGGGATGAAGAACGGCGCCTGGAACTCGACTTGCCGCGCTTTCCCGACCCACCGCTTCTAAGCTCGCAGTTCTCATTTCCGCTTTTCTCGTCGACGCCGGGTGGCCCTGGGGGCAGATCAAGATCGACCGCTTTACCGAGACGCCTATCCCCCAGCTGTATCGAAGCCGAGTCTTCGTCCATCTGACTGCTGAGAAGTGTTTTTTCGATTTAAGCGTGCTATTTTGGAGTAATATCAATATCAGATCGAGGTTTTTCTGGCAAATTCCGAAATTACGTGTGGGTAGCGAAATAGTCCAATACAGGCGAACCAGAATAGTTATCGATACTACCGATGCTGTCATATATTGGCCACCATCAAAGATAACCAAGCTACAATCGAATATTTTTTTTTTGCTTGATCTGAATAGCTTATTCACACCAAAGGCAAAAGGGCAACTAATCGGTAAATACTATTATATACTAGTGCTGTGACATTGGCACTTTTTTTTTCAGAATATAAAAAATAAACAGTTGGCGGGGGTTGACCCGAAGTAATTCCGGATACATTTTCAACCAGCAAATGCTGTAATCGAAAATATACTAGGTGGAAAATATTAAATTAAAAACCAAAATATTTTTTATTGTTTGATGTCGTTTTGAATAAGTTTTTTCTTGTTAAGGTCCAAAACCACGCTTCTAGAGAAACACACTTGCTAATGAGTTACTTATATTTTTAATTTTATTATATATTTCAAATAGTATATAAACAAACATTTTGTTAATGAAAAATTACGTGTCTGATTGTAACTATTTTAGTTTGCCCAGATTGTAGTCAAGGGCAAGCACAGCTATTTACTTCTTCCTTTCTCGAGTGTTTACATTATGCCAATTTATAAAAGCATTTTCTGGTAGTAGCTGCGCTTGCTTACTATACTGCTGCAACAATGTAACTATAAAAGGCTTCGAGTACTTCCAGAAGACCATAGTTTTTGGGAAGATGAAGGTTCAGCTCGCTCTAACCTCTCTACTGGTGATTTCGTGGGGTCTCGCCCTTGCCTATGATGGTGACGGACAGCCGGGTTGCAAGACTCAAGCCGAGCTAGACATTGCCGTTTTTCGCAACAATTGGGATGCCACATCGTATTGGAAGTGTGAGACACTTAACAAACCAGCCATTGAAATTAAGTGTCCCAGCGATACAGGATTCATGGATAGTCTGAAGAACTGCGTCAACTGGGAGGAATGGGAATGGGAAAAACCAGTGGAGCCCATCAGTGAAGCGGATCAGTGACCAAACGCACAAAAATAAGAACAGATGAATGTGATTATTTATGATGTTAAATTGAGAATAAAATAACTACGTTACGGATGGCTTATGCAGCAAAGCAAATTCAGATAGTAACGAAAGCTGCAGAATCGAGATTTAGTCGCGCGTGCGAAGACCCCAAATGGAGGTGCGTCGCGTGCCAACAGTCGGTCGGGATACCGAACTGTGAATGAATTTGTTTATACCCATTTTTGGAAGTTGTTTCTCAAGGACTTCCATTGCAGCGTCCGACAGCATTCCAAAAATGTCTAAATAGGTTAACGAGGGCATACTCTTAAGTTCACTGCAACGAAAATGGTGGGGTAGATATTAATCAGACGCGAGCTGGAAAAAGCTTACATAAATTTGGTTGCAGGAATAAGATAACATCGGGAAACGGACAAATATTCCAGCATCTTGAACTTCATAATTGCAGTAATGACTGTTGGGGTTAGACTATTGCAATCAGATAGATCAAGCTCCAACAACTGAGGGCAGCGGTTTTGCAGCGTTGCTACATCTAAATAAAATATTTTTAAACCAATAAGGATCATTATAAGTCGACGGAAACTGCTTACGGGAGTCAAACAAAACGCGGCGACAGCCAGCAATATTTAGCCGAATTACGTTTGAAGAAATGTGGGTAACCAACGCCGTGACAGCATCCGCACTTAGGTCAGTCCAAGATATGTTCAAGCTGCTTAAGCTGGTAAGAGACTTCATTATTAGACGAACACTGTTGGCCGTTAGGCCGGTAGCCATAGTCAGATTAACCGCCTCCAAAGCTTCATTCTTTGCGACCTCTTGACAGATGTTGTCATCGAGCTCAGTATTCTCTAGGCTTATTTTCTTTAGATGACGGCAGTGGGACAATAGTCTGAGCAGTGAGCTTCGCGTGATAGAGGCCATACTCAGGTCAAGATATTGTAGTCGCACTGTAAACTCTTCTGTTAATGGGGCAAATGCGGGCTCCTGGATCTACAGTAAAGAGATTAAACAACTCAATGCTCTGTTCTCCGAAAACAAAATGTTAGCTGTTACTTACACTGGTCTGGGCCAGACGTATTACAAGGACCCCCCGCCTAACAATTTTCTCGAGGGCACCTGGTCTAATGGTCCGCAAACCCAAATCCAGTCTTGTCCACAAAGTGTCATCGTGGGAGCAGCGGTTAAAGCGTCGACAAACAGCAGCCATGCGCAGCAGCGTCTTCTTCGGAAGCCACTTAAAGATGTCCAGTAGTATTTCGTCTGAAAGTCTTTCAAAGTAGTTTATGCCGCTGCTGATGTGGGCACTCATGGCCGGGGTGCGGAACACAAAGAAACCGTCCCTGGGAATCTTTCGGGTCGTGATCTGCGCTGACGAGGGCTGTTTTGCCATGCAACCTTGCGCCAACCGGCTGGTTGATGGCTGAAAATTGAGCGAAGCCGTGCCATCAATCTGACTGTTACAGGTGACTGCGACCAGGGGGTTGCGCAAACGTTTGCTGGGCGAGTTTGAATTGCTGCTACCTTCAGAGCGCTTGACCTGCGCCAGAATCTGCTGGTTCTCGGCCGATTTGCGGCACATCGCCAGTGAATCCTCCACAGCATGGCTGTCTAGTGTGGTATCCCCCGTAGCTCCCATGCTTAGTCGCTGTGTATGCTGTAGCTGGTGCGCCATGCGAGGAACACTGGCGTACGGAGTCGTCTCGTTGGAGTTGTCGTCGCTGGTGACACTAGCACTAACCGCCAAAGCGATGGCCGAAAGGGTTGAGGAGCTGCTTTCTTCGGAGTCCAGCATTCCGATTCCCATTTCTTCTAGGGCCTCAAAAGTAAGTGACGAGGGCGAGGAAGGGTGCTCGTAGTGCGATGACTTCGTGGTGGAAACTAGAGCGCTCACAACAGAGACGGGGTTCTTATTGGTCGAGCGCTTTCTGCAATAGTCGGACATTGGTTAAAAGTGTGCAGTTCGATCGTGCTTCATCAGCAAGGGGTCAAGAACCCTTCAATTCATTAAGTCACTTTCTTGACCTCGTTTGGACACTTGTGGCGCGTGTGTCGTCACTGGAGAAATTCAGCGCCCCCTTGTTTTACCTTAAGTACCAAGCAAAGGATAGCTCACCTGGTCACCGGGCACAAATTTTCCATATTTTCGCAGCCTCTATGTTTGCGATTGCTCATATTTACACGAGATCCACTATTTTTCAGAGCCGTAAACACAAAAACTTCGCGCTATTTTTGCAGGGATCCAGGGCAGTCGAATAAGTTTTCTATGCGAATTGTATCGTTATCGAATATACCAGACTTGCCGGGGCTGCCAGACCGAATCCCAAAAGAATGTTACCGTACGCATTGAGAAAAAATATTTGTTCAGTCTTCTCTTCCGAAAGAAAACAAAGGCAAAACAGTTTATAACAATTGTTTACCTGTACAACAATCAGTTGTTCCGTGAAACAAAGACTATATTAGCAATCGGCCCGCCAACATTATCATAAAAGAAAAAAACAAAGACCTTCAAGGCCACTGGCTAGGGGTTCTCCGCTAACTTACCAGACTTGCTTTGCTGCAGCTGGAACCTGGCCCTCTACATTTCCTAATGGTGAAAACAGCATAGCTCCTACCAGTCTTCTACAAGCACTATTAAGATGAGCTTGCACACACGTGCTTTAGTCTTCTCCACCTTCTTCGGCAGCTGCCTAGCTATCGGCCTCTTGCTCGTCAGCATGACCACTAACCACTGGGTGCGGGCCACTCCACTCCGCGAGAACTCAACGGACGCCAAAGGCGAATTCAACTTCGGACTCTTTTACGGCAGCTACCACCTGAATCCTGGATTCGGAGTTCGCACAAATTCGGTTGATGGTGAGCGAATAAAGTAACCGGGGATAACGGGAAACACTAGCTAGATGGTGATCCACTCATTACCTGCGTGAATTGGATTCTTTAAACTCCTTGGCAACTTTTTAAATACACGAATCCGCGATTATTAGGGCATGTATTAGTTCAATACCTACATACAGGGCCGGCGACACAGTTTCATTTGGGGTGGGGAATGGATTTGGACACCCATGTGGGCACGGCAGGTTTGGGCGGTTTGTGGGCGTGTCAAAAAGTTTTTTTTATCAAATCGATAGAAATTTACAAGACTAATAAAACTAAATAAAAAAACATTTTTGAAAAGTATGGTCGTGGCAGCTTTGGGCACAAGCATGCACATTGTATAACAAAAGTCTGCCAAACAATCACCCACTAAAATTAATGTAATTTATATACCTGTGACTTGCAGCTCAAGATGCATGAGCGTTAAAATATCCCGGGATAAAAATTGCAGAGACCTTTGATACATGAGCATTGCATGTTTGTTTTAAACGCATTCATACCCAAAAACATAAACTTTTCTATATTGTAATTCCTAAAAATATGGGTTAAAACTAAATTGTTAAATTGCCTCTTAATAATTACACAAGTGACACAATTTTTTTTAACTTTCTGTTTAATTCTTCCAGCAATATTGATGAGCAATATCAGCCAGATAATGATAATTTCGTTAAAATTTGGGTTTAAAACGTTTAACACCCACAAAAATGTCGTTCTTTTAGTATTATAAAAAGCTCTTGAGACTATAGCATAATTAAATTGTAAGCAACATAGGAGAAACCAGAGAAAGAGAGAAAATTGTATAGTCGAGCTGACCGAATATCAGATACCCGTAACTCAGATAGTGCAAATGCGAAGAATTTAAACATTTTTCTGGCAAATCGAAAGAAATAATAATAATAATAATAAAATGGGAAAATATATGGAATTTAATAAAATTGGGGAAAACAATGAAATGAAAAAATGGCCAAATGGTCAAAACCGATAAAAATAGGAAAGACAAACCATTTTTTTTATTTTCTGAGATTTTGACGTTCTGACGGACTGACTGACTTTGCTAGATCGACCCGGCTATGATCCTGGTCAAGAATTTATTTACTTTATATGATCGGAAAAGCTTACTTCTACCTGTTACATGCATTTCAACGAATTAAGTACGAAACGTCATTAAAGCTGAAGCTATTTATAAAATGTACAATTTCTTAATTTAATTAATTTCTTAATTCACTATAACCTTCGTTATTTCTCACGATATTTTCAGTGTACACATATGTTCGGACAGAAAATGGCGATACCAGCTTCTGGCTCTGGCTACTTACCACCGTAGGCACCGGCTTCGCACTACTGGCCTGCGCTGTGGCCGCAATCGCCGCTGTCCTTAAGTCAGCCTCTGCGGCCAAAAGAGGAGGCGCAATGATTCTTCTCCTGACCTCCAACATTTGCGCTGCGGCAGCGCAAATGGTGGCGTTTTTGGCTTGGCTGGTGCAGTTCTACCAATACTTCATACATAACGTTCTTTTAACCGAGCACCAGCAGCAACACTGGTATAGCAATGGACTGGCCTATCTTGGTTACAGCTTCTACCTGGTCGTGATATCTACCGTCGTAGTGCTGCTGAATATCGCAGTCCTGATGTATGCCCGGCGACGAGAACTCCGCGACCGACAATGCTTGGAGGCGCCAAGTGACGATAAAAACAAGGCCGCCATAATGCTGTACTAAGGAAGACGAGAAGAATTCCCAAATGAACCTCTACAAATCTGCTTGACAAACGTACGAGCAGCGACATTTAGTAATCTCAGTGGCTCAAATATTTTTGCCTTACTTAATGATGCCTTTACATTGCCAACAACAAGGACCGTCTATATACTCATTTCAATTTATGGTAAATAAGCGTTTGCCCGTATGATCTTTCAGCGGAATAAGAGAACCTTAAGCGCACAGCACTGCCAGCACCTATTTATATATCTTTTACATCCATATACTAAAATGTCATTTTTTCATAACGTGTATTTACTGCCATCGGCAGCCAAGTATTTTTATGTGCATATTTACAAATAAAACAACAGTCATTGTTCAAAAATAGAAAACTTGAGCGCTTTGTTTACTAATTGATCCATCAGATCGAGTCCACCCTGGGGGAATTGGGAATTAGCTCATTGGAAGAGCACACGATACACCTCCGCAAAGTAAAAGGAACTCCAAGAACAAGTAAATTAAAAATAGGTCCGTATGTCAAATCGCTGATGAATTGTCAAAGAATCCTACCTTTTCCCAAATGTCAAAACATTTTTTCGGTCGGAAATAGTCCGGACCTCACAGTGAGCGCAATATCTAAATGTCATTACATTCAATTTCGCAAAGAAATCAATTATATATTTTCTATAAGAGCAAATGAATATATCTGTTTCCTTTTCGGGACCTCTGACGGCTTGTGCGACCCCAAAAGGAACGCGGCACCTTCGGTTGCAGCAGATAGAGCCAATTATGTCATCATTAGTTTTCAGGGCTCATGTTGATGTGAAAACGGTTCCGTACTTCCGGCACCACCTACTGTTTGCTTTTTGGCCCGATGTCCTGCTGGGTAACTCTCGGGTGTTCTTTGGTTAGTTCTTGGTGTGATGCTGTGACATTGCGCAAATTTTTTTCGATTCGTTTTTGAATCTTGATCGCTGCCTTTGCTGGCGATGGACAACAGGAACTTTTCCAAACTATCTCTGATCTTTCTGGCCCGCGACTTATCTTGGTAAACAGCTTAGGACCACGTGTGAGGATTTGGGCAAACCAGGCGTTTCTACTATCTGTGTATAAAAGGCATTATGCAAGATCTGGCGTTAGGATTAGACCGCAAATTGCGTATATATTCAGACACTGTTTCCTGTACGGGGCTCAGGTGCCTAGCTCGAGCTCGGCGAGATTAGGGAGCGGACAATCAACTTATTGTAAGAGTTTATGTAGACAAATCGTCGTTTAGCGGTTTCGGGACATACCCAGTCATCCGCCTAGGATCTGCCGGCAGACCCCTGGGAAATACGATCGCAAACCGCTGCAGATGAAAGGAATATCTTCAAACTGGGATTCTTAAGTAATTCCGAAATGCCAGAGATAACCTATGCAAACATAATTAACTGGAAAATTTGATAATCGAATACAGGAACTTATTAATAGATAATTGATTCCGTTTACTTCTGGGAACAGTGACGCCTACTCCCGCTCGGTCTGCTTGTTTACTTGAATTGCACCTTAATTTTGATGGAGCAGAGCTCCTCTATTTATCTTAAAAACATTTCCATAACCGCAAAACAAGCAGGCTTAAGAACTCGGGGGGTTTTGCTTCTGACGGCTAATAAATAAATTAAATTATAAATTTCTCAATTAAATGGATCCTCTGACTAGTTGGACAGAAGTCTTTTACCCCTCCTGCTCTCGTTTTGGCACTGTCCCGCTTGTTCTCATTCATCCCTGTCCGAGCCACAAGGGATGAGGGTTGCTGGGCCAGGGGATGAAAATAAAACAGTCATCACAGCACTTTCTAGACTGAGGAGAACTGGCGCTGAGAAAGGTAGCCGACTCCATTTTTTATTCCGACGCACTCTTTGCTTGTTTCGATCCTTGGGGTTTCGCAGTGCTTCTATTTCAATTGCGAAATTATGGCCAGTATATTTTTCTATTAGTGATACAAAGGACAGTTCAATTCCTCAACATGTGCGCTCTGGGTGGGCAGGATAGTGTCACTGATAGTCCTGTCAATTAGCACCTTGCGAACTTTTTTCGGACCACCCGAGGAACCTTGACTGTTGTTTGGCCTCTTTGTGGTTATGAATGGTCCTACATTGTTTTACGATGTCTGAAGGTTATCAATTGCCAAAATACTTTCTTGTAAGAAAGCAATTTCTTTCGTTTTCATATTGTCTGTGCAACAAACCAGAATTGTACCGAAAAATCTAAAGCAATTTTAAGATATCTTGCGGTTAAATTATTTATTCCGGGAAAACCAAGGACTAATATCAGTCTTTTCTTTACTTCTTGACCTAATACTGCAACTGCGTGAAATGACTAATGACTAATATCAGTCTTTTCTTTACTTCTTGACCTAATACTGTAGCTGCGTGAAATTTGTTTATACTATTTGTTGAATTCATACTTGAAAAAACATTACCTATATGGCACTTTCCCCTTTTTGTAAAATATTTAGATGATACTTATATTATTTTATAGTTAATAGTCTTTCCACGCAGGCTGAATAATAAAACAAGAGAAAACGCTATAGTCGAGTTCCCCGACTATCTGATACCCGTTACTCAGCTAGTGGAAGAGCGAAGGAGAAATTTCAACACTGACAGTTGGCGGTTTGTAGGCGTTAGAGTGGGCGTGGCACAAACTTCTTCGACAAATCAATAAAAATTTTCAAGACTAATTCAAAAATTAAAAAATTATAAAAACATTTTTCAAATGTGTGGGCGTGGCAGCTTTGGGCGGTTTGTGGGCGTTGAAGTGGGCGTGGCAAAAAATGTATTGGCAAATCGATAGAAATTTACAAGACTAATACAAAAATGAAAAAATATCAAAACATTTTTTAAAAATGTGGGAGTGGCAGCTTTGGGCGGTTTGTGGGCGTTAGAGTGGGCGTGGCAAAAAGTTTTTTGGCAAATCGATAGAAATTTACAAGACTAATACAAAAAAGAAAAAATATCAAAACCTTTTTCAAAAATGTGGACGTGGCAGTTTTAGGCGGTTTGTGGGCGTGGGAAAATGAATCGACAAACTTGCACTGCTTCTATGTCTCTGGAGTCTGTATGCTTAATCTGCACTTTCTAGCTTTTGTAGTTCCTGAGATCTCGACGTTCATACGGACTAACAGACGGACGGACAGACGGACATGGCCAGATCGTCTCGGCTATTGATCCTGATCAAGAATATATATACTTTATATGGTCGGAAACGCTTCCTTCTGCCTGTTACATACTTTTCAACGAATCTAGTATACCCTTTTACTCTACGAGTAACGGGTATAATTACGTTAAGAGTTTACGTTTTCCCACATTTTTCGTCATAATACTAGTCTCGGCCCTGATGTTTTTGCCATATCGATGAAAATTGGAAAAATAAATGCTAAAATGAAAAGAATCATCATATTTTTCAAAAGTGTGATCTTGGCAACATTAATAAACTTGCATTGCGTCTAGGTTTCTGAGATCAAGGCGTTTATATGGACAGACGGACATGGCCAGATCGATTCGGCTAGAAATCCTAATTAAAAATGTATATACCTAATAGGGGCCTAATTAATTTTATTATTTAAATCTTAATTTTTCAATGATACAAAAGAGCTATAATTTTGCAATTGATAAATGTATTTAGGGAAGCGTTAAAAATATCAAAAAGTCGGGAAAAGAGTAACAAAACTTAGAATATAAATATTCATAATAGTACAGATAAATGTAAGAATGTAAGCTGAATAACATCGAAAACCTTTTTTTTTTATAATATTTTCAATTAACATTAAGACTGTTTATGATATAATCAAACGATTTTCATCAAATTATAACCGAAATTATTTACTATTAGAAACAGGTGTATACGGAATTACAACGCTTTAAGAACGAAAGCAAATAATCTAAAATGTATTTTCCATAAATTAGCTAGAATGTTCTTATGGCAGCTATATAATAAAGTCGTCAAAATTTGATAAAATAAAAATAGAAAAAAGAAATTTATTGAAAAATTTGTGTGTACCAAAAATCACTTAATAATTTCATATAATATAGTCGTCCAAATTCGATTAAAACAGACAACAAAATTTAATTGAAAAATTTGTGTGTACCAAATAAAATCACGTTATGATTTTATTTTCAATTATTTGTATTGCACCTAAATGATATAGTGAACTGATCCGGTCCGTTTTGACTTATATACTTCCTGCATTAGAATGAAGGGTTTCGCGAAAGTTTCATGCTCTTTGCTTAAAAATTTTAAAATATATATAGGTTTTAACAATATTTTGCATCAGTATAATTAATATTGCAAGTAGGCCTTTCTAAGTGTAATCTGGTTTAAGGGTTTATACGAATCTAAAAACTTTTAAGTAAAAAAAAATATTAGTTGTAATCTTTTGTAGTAATAGTTACTATTTCTATGGCTCTAAGAACAACAGTATTAAACATTTTAATTATTTTCCCAGAGTAGGTACTGATATATTTTAGCATCAACCGACGAGTCGATCACGAATGTGATCGTTAGTCCGTCTGTGCCTACACCATCTAAATGTCCACAAAACTGTAAAAACCCTCCCAATGGCTTATTTTTATTGCAAGTATAAGTACAAGTCAAGTTCCCTGACTACTCCCTGACTACTTAGCTACTGAAAGTGCGAACGAGAAATTTTAACATTTTTCTGGCATATTTATAGAAGTTAGAAAATACAATAATACAAATTTAAAAATGTTTCAAAAGGGCGGGCATACAAATTTTTGTCGGCATATAGGCGCTAGAAGGGTCGTGACCAAATCGTACCGATTGAAATTCTAGTCTTTAAAGTTTCTATCGATATGCAAAGAACTTTTTTCCAAATCACTCTAACGCCCAAAAAATTTTGGAAGATGTTTTAAAATTTGTTTACCTGTTACTCGTAGAGTACCCACCCTAACGCCCACAAGCCGATCAAAACTGCCACGCACACACTTTTCTGTATTTATACCCGTTACTCGTAGAGTAAAAGGGTATACTAGATTCGTTGAAAAGTATGTAACAGGCAGAAGGAAGCGTTTCCGACGATATAAAGTGTATATATTCTTGATCAGGATCAGTAGCCGAGTCGATCTGGCCATGTCCGTCTGTCCGTCCGTCTGTCCAACCGTCCGTCCGTCTGTCCGTCCGTCTGTCCGTATGAACGTCGAGATCTCAGGAACTACAAAAGCTAGAAAGTTGAGATTAAACATACGGACTCCAGAGACATAGACGCAGCGCAAGTTTGTTGATTCATGTTGCCACGCCCACTCTAACGCCCACAAACCGCCCAAAACTGCCACGCCCACACTTTTGAAAAATGTTTTGATATTTTTTCATTTTTGTATTAGACTTGTAAATTTCTATCGATTTGCCAAAAAACTTTTTGCCACGCCCACTCTAACGCCCTCAAACCGAAAAAAACTGTCAGTGTTGAAGACTCGCCTTCGCACTTCCACTAGCTGAGTAACGGGTATTAGATAGTCGGGGAACTCGACTATAGCGTTCTCTCTTGTTTTTTTTTATTTCTTTCAATGTACCAGGAAAATGTAAAACTTTCTTGCCCGCACTTCCACTAGCTGAGTATCGGTTATCTGTCCGGAAACTCGACTATAGAGTTCGGAAATAATTTACTCTACCTATTACTAGGAAAATCCCGGACATTCGGTAAGCCCTCGTCGATTAATTAAAATTGCCCGATTATTAATAGCCGCTCGGATTCGAGGTAATATTCATATAGTGGTCTTGAAAAATAATTGTTTGAACTTTTTGCAGAGAATGGTCTCTAGTGTTCGCCCAAGAAGTTTTAGGTACGGGGTGTATCTGGAGCAAAAAGTCAAAATTGTAAAAGATCGAATGGAGAGAGTATAGATCAATGTGTCACTTGTGCAATGTGAACGACGACGCATTGTCTGACCGATATGAAAATGTTCTCAGTCCCAAAGGGACAATAAGCAGGTAGGAGGCAGGTAATGTAAGGACTGCACGCCCCTATCAAGCGGACAATTTTTCGATTGTCCGGCAAGCTGGGTGTCCAACTAGAGCCGCTTTCATAACCTGCTCCCATTGTCCGCTTGTAGAAGTCACATTGATAAAGACCAAGGATCACTGTTCGCACAACGAATTCCGAAAAAAAACTCAAAGGTAATTTTTCACTTCTCGCAGACACCATGTCTGGGTCGCTTTACTCAGGTGAACCATTTCATTGTTTTAATGAATGACGCAAGCTGTCAGGTGAGAAATGGCGAATCTACGTGGGGACATCTGGATCGAAAAAGGACTGTGGGAAAGATTACCCGCGACACCACTGTACTTTTTCACTTAGTTTTGGTGCTGATGTTAAAAGACAAATTCTGCTCGCTGTGGCTTGGCCGGTTTCTGCTTGTCTGGATTGCTGTTTCATTTTTGTCAATTTGTGAATGAAATTTGGATAGATTCGGACCAAATGACTTGTGCATTTTAATCCTTTTATGACAGTGCAAATATGATTTTCCGATTTGCTTTGATATTGGCGGCATGACGAGCGGGTTGTCACATGATCTGGTTAGCGGGAACTGACAGTAGATAATGGTTCTTGGCCAATAGGTCCTAATGCAACTTATGCATCAAAAAAATTGGTGTGCAAATTATTAGGTTTTATGTACACCGCCTTATTTCTAACACAGCCCAAGTAAAAGCGTAGAGATTTCGGTTTCTTTTTTGTAAAATGTTTTCTTGTGTATTTTGTGTTGTAAATATAAATCGTATAATGTAACTCTCAAATTAAACTATGATCGTATAAGTTATTGTATAAATCGTTTGTTTCTGGTAACTCTGGTTGATCGGGGTCAACTTAGGCGTACATTCGGGTATCTCTTAAATTTCTTAATCGCTTAGCATATGAAAAAGGATCACTTAGGTATTATTTACACATGTGCCGAATTTTATAACCAGTCACGTAGCTGGAAGTGTAAATATGCGTTAAAAAATAAATATCTCAATATTTGCATATATCGTCGGGGTCTCAAGATAGCTAGCGTTGATTGGGCTTGGTGAGTGCGCCACATTGCGCCAGGTACGGCTGAGGTAGTTGTGTCTACGATTGGCTAGGCAGTTTTGGTTGGCATTGAGTTTCGTTGGATTCGGTAGAGCTTGTTTAAAGCGTGCAAGCGCTTTACAGATCGCATGATAAGGGGAAAGCTGGCCAGGATTCCCCTCTCAGTAGCCATAAAGGTATGGGTACATGGGCACGAAGATGGACGGGCCCAGCTGGCGCTCCAGCGGCATATGCGTCTTCATGTGCTTCTTCAAGTGGTCGCGGCGGCCGAACTTTTTTCCGCAGGCACTGCAAGGATACGGCCGCAGTCCGGTATGGATTCGTTTGTGGCGCGTCAGTTCCTCGTTGCGGGTGAAGGTCTTGCCGCATGTGCTCACGTCGCACTTAAATGGGCGTTCGCCTGCAGGACAAAATGGGGAGAAGTGAGTGGGTCTGTCGGTGTCGGTTGTATTGGTCGACTTACCGGTGTGGATGCGAATGTGGCCTTTCAGCTGGCCGTTGTTTGAAAAAGCCACGTCGCAGTTGGGGCACTTGAACTTCTTCGGCCGCTGCTTGCGGCTGTTAAGCGCCTTCAACTGTGCGTCCTCGGCCATTACGCGGGCATACTCCTGCTCCATTAAGCCCATAGTGAACGGGTCCATGCCGAAGTTCGGGACGGCAGTGGGCGTGGAGGCGGCAGCGGCTGCTGCGGCGGCAGCAGCGTAGTAGAGATCGCTTGCGGCCGACAGAAATGGAGCGTGCTGGGGCTGGGGAGCTAAAGGTGCGGTGCTGGAGGAGTGCGTGTCCAAGGGCGACTGGGGCTGCAAAAAGACGGGGTGCGGGGCGGCATCCAGCAGCGGGGTGGAGGTGCGGGTGTAGCTGCTGTGGTTCAGGGCCTCCTCGTAGCAGGACTTGCTGCTGTTGCTGCTACTTGAGGCGGAGGAAGATGCGGAGGAGAAGTCCCTGTCGCAGTCGTGGCCGAGACTGCTGCTGGGCAGCTCCGTCTTGATGGTAATGCCCTCCGGCTCCTGCTTCACTGTCCTTGGCGCCGAGGTCGCCGCCTGGCGCTGACTGTCCCAGGGTCGGAAAAGGCGCGCGTAGGTTTGCGGTGGATGCAGGTTAATCGTCGACATTTTGCAGTCGATTATCTAGTTTTGATGGAAGGTCTAAATGGCTCTCTCGCGACAATTAAGCACTTGGATGGATAACTTGTGATTCAGATTTTGATGGGCTTTGCTGTGCGGAGCAGTGTGTGCGCTGCGAGATCTCGACTCGAACTGAGCTCTCCTGCCCCGACGCCTCTGAATTTAAGCCCAGGACTCTGGCTACCTACACTTCGTATACACAGGCAGTCATTCGTCCTGCGCTCACACACATACACATACGCACACGAAGACGGAGAGTCGCTTCATTCATCGATTATTTGTCTGTCTGAAAATGTGCGAGCGAGAGGGATGCTTTCGGGGTGGGTTTCGCTTTCAGATACGGGTCCGGATTCGGTTTGGTTTCGAGGGCACAACAATGGCGGCCCGTTTACACACACAACCGCAGCGGAAGTACATAAGGGTCTGGCGTGTGTGTGTAGTCCTGCGTGATTTCCCGACCCGGAAAATCAAACTCTCCGGTCGAGTGGCGGGCAGCTTTCCATTCCGTACTACATTTATTGGGCCCAGGCAATTCTCGCGGCGCGGTGCCTCTGATTTAGGCGCAGCTTTAAGCAGAGCATTTACGTTTCACGCTTTTGAATTGTACCCTGACCCGCCCACCATGCCCCAGAGCCTCCCGGGTGGTTGGTTTTGCGCTTGGATTTGTCTCCTCTCCCACTCCCAATCGCAGTTTCTCTGCCTGCCCCCCGTCCAGACACAGATACTTTTCCAAATATATAACTCGCTTATCTGTGGTTTGGGTTTCCTGGGCCCGATGTGGCAGCAATTTATTATTGAATTAAGTGCTTTTTTGGAGGGTGGGTCAGCGTCAGCCCGAATATGCAAAGTGCGGGCCAAGCAGCTGGGCAGAATGTGCCGCGATTGCCGGGCTTGAGCGTGTTGTTCAGTTGGTACAGTTGTCCTAAACTTAATCCTTGAGGGTGCTTGAGAAAAACTTTACTGCCTCGAGGAGGCGTTTGCCCTTACGATTCGGGCTGCAGATTACGAGAAAGATACAAGACTGAATGTGCGTTGCCACACCTAATGTTTGTATACAGTACGCGATTTCCATTTGGCTGAGCTGATTGAACATAGGCCTTTTGATATTACTGGATTTAGTTTAAATTTAAATTAGTTTTTGATTTCAAAGTATTTGGCATCAATTAGTAACCTCAAAAAAAATGTATGCCTTGATAATGCTGTTAAATTTACTTTCCATTTTAAGTTTTTCTTATTGATTTGAGTTAAATGGACAATGTATTTAATTTTAACACATAGCCGCTAATGTTTCCCTCCATAGCATGAGTAGTTGTGTTCTGAGTTTAGGCTTATTTTCCAGTCAACAATCATCGGAAGCTAAGACTTCCATAAATTATGATAGAGCTCCTGATTAATCGATTTACGAGTATGTATGTCTTCTATTGTTGTTGTCAAAAGCCTTGGGCACAGAAATATAGTTCTATGTATGTACATATGTATACTTGAAATAATTTCGAAATTTTTGTAATAATTCTGATAAAGATATTGAATATAGCTTATAATCATAAAATTTATTTAGTTGCAAAGTAGTTTAAAACAAAAAATGCAGAATTAAATGAATATTCGTTTTTGTTGTCGAAAAAAAGTATAACACTGCTGTCATAACGCCAACGCGAGTTTAACTTTCTAAAAGATGTCTGCTTTCTAGGGAAGGTGCTTTCCGCAGGCCATTTAGAACAAAAGGGAAATCATTTGGGTTACGTCCAAGTAATGAAACGGCATGGCTGAGTTGCTGTGGGTTTGTTAGTACCACCTATGTGGAGAACCTGCCATAAAACGCAGTCCACGGAGAGCATTTCATTCACTATTTAGCTCATTTAGAAAATTCATTCATAAACTGGGATTGCCGTAATCAGGGCCGATCCTGCGATCAGGATGGTTGGTCGTTTGGTGGGTGCTAGGTAGATAGCCGATTGGGTTGGTTTGAAGGTGGCGAAGTTGTAAAATTCACCAGCTTATTTGCGTAGGGTTAGACTTCGGCTTGCAGCCGCCTGGGATTTTCCGCCATAGATTCTTTAATGAGCGCCGGTATTTCCACGCAATTGTCTTCAAGCCCGACGGGTCGTAAAATGCAACCTACCTAGCACAATGAGGCACAATACAGCACAGTATGAAAGGATGTTATAAAAAATTAAGATAATTAGATAACCACTCGGCCAGCGAACGTAAATTCATTCATGGAATGCCAGGTTTGCCTGGCACGGCTAGCTGCATTGTCCGATGTCTGATGGCTCGTCACCAGGAAGTACATTCGAGATAAAAACATGACGTAGTATTCATATTCATATTTCATATTAGAAAATGTTGCATGCACTCGTGCTGGAGTTGGGACACGCCACATATGGGGAAAGTACGTGGACTGTTGATATAGGATGGACGCAGACCAAGGGAAACTTCCAGTCTATCTAAACTTCATTCGGCGTATTACTTTGTCCACAGGATACACAAGCAATATTACGTTTTTAAGAAGTGGAATTGCAAGGTTTATTAAGCTAGACTTGATCCCCGCTAATAATAGCCATCATCCCAAGTGTGTGAATTAAATAGAGTTTCAACGATCACATAGATTACGGGATTAAGATAGGAGGTTTCAATAAGCCTCCAGCCCACTGTTTGGTGATCCTGTGCCGAAATATTGGAAGTACGGGAGATTACGGAATAGCTAACCAATCACTGCTTTTCACGACTCTCATCTGAATGATGTTAATAAAGTAAAGGGTTATTATTACATTATAATAATAACATGTCACCCAATGTTAGTTCTATAAGGAAACCAAATTACAAGATAACAGATTTAACATTTTTAATGTAAAACATTCAAAAACCCATAGGATATTTCAATCGTTGACCAGTATATAACAGGTAAAGTGAAAACTTGATAACGATAGAAATAAAATTGATTTAAAAAAAATGGAAAAAATCAAGAAATTTGTCAAAAGCGTACTTTGTGTGCCTTCAACTGGACCTGGCAACACACTTGCGCGGCACCCACGTCTATAGAATCTTGATGCTTATTTAAAGTTTATACGGCCGGACATGGCTCGACTTGGCTAGTGATCAAGAATATATATATACTATATACTCTACAAAAACGAGAGCAATAATTTAATATTTTCTAGAGCTATGCTCAAAGTCGAACTAAAATATGCCTTAAAAAATGAAAGAACGAGTTAGTCGAGTTGCTTAACTATTTGATACCCGTTAATCAGCTAGTGTAAGTGCAAAGGATACCTTCAACACTAACAGTTTAAAGCGGTTTGTGTTAGAGTGAGCGTGGCAAACAGTTTTTTGCATATCGATAGAAATTTACAATACTAACAAACAAATGAAAAAATATAAAAGCATTTTTTAAAAGTTTGGGCGTGGCAGTTCTTAGCGGTTTGTGGGCGTTTGAGTGCGCATGACAACATGGGCGAACAAACTTAGGCTGCGTCTATGTCTCTGAAGTCTGCACGCAGAATCTCAACTTTCTAGCTTTTATAGTTCCTGCGATCTCGACGTTCATACGAACGGATAGTCGGACGGACATGGCCAGATCGATTCGGCTATTGATCCTGATCAAAAACATATACTTTATATGGTCAAAAACGCTTCATCTTGTATACCCTTTTACTCTACGAGTATCGGGTAAACAAGTTTGTGCATTTTTCATGTTCATCTGTAGGAAAACAATTAATTCTTTAATGTCACAGAATTATTTTGGTTTTCGAAAATTAAATTAAGGGGTCAAAATTTGATCACTTATACAACTGTCCATTACCGAACGAAATTTTTGGCAAAGCTCGCGGAACTGAAAGCTACCAGAAAAAGCATAAAAAGGCCTGGACGTTCCAAAGACAGCCATCGTTCCTCGTTATGGGTGTCAAGGGCAGCAAAACAGGAGAACCAGGAAACTGGGAAACCGAAATGCGAAAACATAAATCAAATTAGTTTTTCAGGCGAATGCACTCGACTAATTCCTGTGGCAAGCCCCTATGCGGGGAACACGGTTGCTCTTTTCTGGGAGTTGATACCGCAGCAGTCATCGAAAAAAGGTTGTGGCAACCCATACAGACCGCTAACTACCGATGAGCATTCATCCCGTGACACAATGCCGCGAGTATTGGCCGTATCGTCCATTAAAAGGCACGTCACAAAAGCCACCCCGCTTTTGACTCGATTCGCGTCTCCCTTTCCCAGGATGCCAGTACTCGTGATAGGATCGTTATCAATTGTATTGAAGTTTCTCGACTTCTCTGTGGCGCACGCTGATGGCCACCTCCGCCGTTTTGGGGCTCCCGGGACAGCTGAGTGGTGCATCTCGCCTGACAACAGAGAGATCTTCAGGACATCTGCGACTGCAGGAACAGCTGCTGGGTCAAGCAATGGCGGCCCGGGATAGCTCCGCCTTCCGCGTGCGTTTCGACGCCTTCAAGTCAAAACATTTGGGAGAGTCTGAGGCAAGAATTCAATTCAAACTCGGCTGTCAGTACTGAAAACCACTTAACCTCAAATCCGATAATCCGCTTGTAACGAAGACCATTCATGCGATGACAACCGCATATGGATGGTGGCCGGCAGCCCAGTGGCAGGATTTCATTTAAATATTTCTGCGGGCTGCGCTCGCATATGCTCATAAGGCTGCTTTTTTGTTATCTGTCAAGTGTTGACCTCGGTGGTAATCGTTCTATTATTAACAGATATTTGCATTCAAACAATGACGCAGTTGGGCCGGTCCGCCTAAGTCGCTGTTGTCCTTACCTGTAGTGGATATCATGGATTGTCGGATTACAACAGGACATTTAAATAGTAACGGGGAAGTTAAGTTATGAAAGCCCCATCTGTGAAATTAAAAATTGCGTTCCAAGCCTTTTGGTTTTTTTTTAATCTTAGGATGGAAATGTGTATTTATAAGAAAAGGGTACAACTACCAGCTAGCCAGCTTAATCTAATGAGAACTTTTACTTATATGACGTTTGAGTCTTCTTCTTCTTCTTGTCCGGGGATTCGCAATTCGCAGTGCCGTTTAGCGCAGTCGCCTTGCTAAGCGGTTGGGGTGTAAGTCCAGTCCCTCTGCTTTTTTTTGTCACCTCCTGAATTTTGTTTTCTATTTGTAATATACAAATATATATACATATACAAATATACAAATACAGAGAGTATTTAATACAATGTATAACCTTGATATCACGTTCCATATCAGAGCTTCAAATATACCACGGAGCTTTACAACTGTTCCATTATGTGAAACACCAGAACAGTTTTTTATCCGGTTCGCGAATTTAACAATCGCGCATTTGTCTGCATTAATGCCGATGTTCTAATTTGCAGGCCAGTTCTGCTGTAGTCCGCTAGTTTCTAGGTTGATGCAGCTACTTCTTGTTAAGACCTCAGGGTCATCAGCATTACTGTATGGGTGCGCATATCTGCGGTGGAATACAATGTTGGCCCCAGAACTCTTTCTTGAGGAACGACTTCCTCAATTCATTTTAAAGAAGACTTGCATCCATCGGTCGTCACGTAAAATTTGCGTTCTTCCAGCGCCCGGGTTTTCTGGCCATTGTATATTGATGGTGTCTCCAAAATGCAATGATAAATGATAACTAGGCAACAGGATAAGTATCTTCTTATTTTACTTACATCGAATAATTTAAATTTCTTCTTGAAATATTTGTGTCTGTAAGGTAATGAAAATATTACCAGCAAATTGTGTATGAAATAAATACAATACAATACCAAGATATAACGCTACAGTCGAGTGGAAGTGCAAACGAGAAATTTCTAAATTTTGTTTGGCATTTAGATAGGTTGGGAGAAAAAAATTAAATTAAAAAAATGTTAATTTTAAAACGTGTGGCGTGGCAATTGTTTTTGGGCCAATTGATAGAAATGTTCAAGACTAATAAAATAATGAAAAAAGAAATCCGACATTTTTAAAAGTTATTGAACAGGTTGTGGACGTTGTGGACGTTAGAACATATGGAAACAAACTTGCGATGCGTTGTTGTCTCTTTAAACTGCATTATACTATCTATCCTCATACACTACGCGCAACGGGTATAAAAACTAAAATTTTCATGCAGATTGCTTTAAAACTGAGTGACTAGTTGGTGTAGAAACGGACGGACAGCCGAACGGACGGACATTCATACATATGTATATTGAATTGGCTGCTCATACTGTCTCCTTCACTGCGTGTCAAGCTTTTGACAGAAATAAATATACCCTCTGCAAGGGAATACAAATAAATTGTTTTAGCTTAGGGCTTTCATAAAATAAGCTCTTTGCGTATTAGCCGATGCTAGTGGACTTCAAATGGAATCGGAGAAATGTCTACGCGTATGCAATCCGTTCAATTGACCGTTGGACACGCTTTGCAGCTTATCGTGGATTTTAAAAAAGAAATCTTCTTAGAACTCCCATGTTTTCAAAGGTTAGTGACAAGGAGGAGCGAAAATCGGTAGCAATTGTTTCTTCCTGGGCCCTAATTACAAGACCTGCTAAGACGGTACAGGAGCTGCCCGAGCATTGATCCGCATAGAAAACTAAGGCATTAAGGGTGAAGCGCAATTCCATGCTGGCTTAATAAGTGGTTTGGCTCTGCCACAATAGCCGTAAAGTCAAATGCAAATTGAAATGTACGGTAGTGGGTTTGAGGACAAGTAGTTCTTCAGAATGCACACAGTGCTAGCGTTGCTTATCCAAGACTCGTCTTCGGTGTTTTATGAAAAACCTTTTCACACTTAGTTATCATTGCTATTCCGGCCGACTGACCTCTCAATGGGGAGATGCAAAGATTTGTGAAAGAAACATTAGGATATTGGCTATTGAAATGGGTCTGGGTGACGCGGCTGTCACACGAGGTGCAATTATGATTGAAAGGTGCAAATAATAACCGATAAATTCGTGTTTACCTAAAGACTTCAGTTCGTGGTCCATCTCCTTCTGTCCACTTTCCATGATGAATGAATGGCAATCCTGTGAATAGGACGGATGAATGATGAACTGAGCTCGCACTGAGCCGCTTTGAAATTAAGCCCTCACCCATTGTGCACTACATGTAGGTGTACATTGCGCAAATCTCCTCGGGCGATCGGGATCAATCAACCATGCGAATGCATTTTATCACGGCCAACGTTGTCTGAGGGCCTTACAATTGTTGAGAGTGCCAAACATTGGTTTTTCGGTTGATTGATCGGCTTTTGGCTTTCAGGCTTCATGGCAAAAAATTTAAAAATATATATAAAATGTCGTTTTTCAATAAAAAATGTGATTCTGAACAATTGATTGATTGCAGCGCATTGATGGTCTCCAATATAGCCAACAAAACAAATTTAATATGGAGTGTTCGTATGTCATTTAATTTATAATATTCATTTATATTCATTTCCAGCATTAACATAATAATGAACATAAGATACGCTTGCCACAATTCCAAAACCACTTTTTAAGAAAGCTTAGTCAAATAATTATAAAAGAAAAACTTTTTTTATTGACACGGTCGAAAAGTACTTTAAATTAATTGGTGGTAACCCAATAAACGTTGATATTAAAATATATGGTAACCTTGTCGTTTCCTGCCCCGTGCGATCCACTGCGATATGTGACTGTCCAAAAAACCGCAAAAACTACTATCAATTGGTTATCATAAATTTAAATTACTTCCACCCCTCTTCACCTAGGCGCTCCCAGCCTAAGCCCAAATCCAGCCCTAGGGTTTGTGGACTCTTGCTATTAGGGGGTTGGACCTGGGGTTGAAACCATGCTGAAATGTCGCTGTGGCAGGGTGAGAATGAGAGCGACGAGAACCTAATGAAAAAAAGGGGCGACAACGAAGCCATCAACACGATTATTTCGCATAAAATAAATTGATTTTGGCTAAGAGTCAAGGATCGCCTTTGAGCCCAAATGAAGAGGAACGCTGTACAGATCGAAAACAGAATAGACAAAACAAAAACTGCGCTTGAAATATGTCGAAATTTGTCCACAATAAGTGTTTTATTGAATCGCTAAACACAAAGGATTGACTCATCCCCGAACCCGAATTCATCACCGCAATAAACCACGGCCCAGCCACTCGATGAGGCAAAGTGAACAATGCCATCGGACAATGGACTCGGAGACGGCGAAAGTAGTGGCACGTCTTCGCCCCTAGGTATCGAGAATCGGAGGGCCAGCCGACACCTTCGACTGACACCTTCCCCCGGATTTCTGAATAGAAAGTGGGACATGAATAATGACAAGCGAGCCAATTGCGGGTTGTTACGTAGTTACGTGAAAAAACGAGTCAACTCGAATTCTTTCTTCCATTATGCCGCTGGCGTCTTTGTCTCGGATTGAATGAATTGAACGTGGCACCTTTGGCAGCCGCTCAGGAAGACAGGACTCCTGCGGTGATGTGGCTAGCCCGTCCCGTTTCCGATCTTATGCTTCTGTTGTAGACATTGGGTCGCCGCCTAAATTGAGCGTGCGCAATCCATTAGCAGCCGCATTTTCGTCACGAAATTTGTATTTAGTTTAAAACCTAATTCGAAAGTATGGGGCCCGTGAAGTATGCTACGAGAGTCTTTCAATACTTGTTTCATTCATTCTAAAACCTGTCATTTAAATAATGATAAAGTGTTATTTACACCCACAAACTTCTTTAATCAAACAAAAATGTATCCACGCAGATGGAAGCTAGAAATAACCAGAGAGAATGCTATAGTCGAGTTCCCCGACTATTTGATACCCGTTACTCAGCTAGTGCGAAGAAGAAATTTACACACTGACAGTTTTTGGCGGTTTGTGGGCCTTAGAGTGGGAGTGGCAAAAAGTTTTTTGGCCAATCGAGAAATATAATATATACAAGACTAACAAAAATGTAAAAAAATATCAAAACATATTTCAAAAGTGTGGGCGTGGGAGCTTTGGGCGGTTTGTGGGCGTTAGAGTGGGCGTGGCAAAAAAATTTTTTAGCAAATCAATAGATTTTTAACAGACTAATAAAAAAATGAAAAAAACCATATAAAGTATTTATATTCTTGATCAGGATCAATATCCGAGTCGATCTGGCCTTGTCCCTCCGTATGAACGTTGAGATCTAATGAACGATAGAAGCTAGAAGGTTGAGATTAAGCATACAGATTTTAGAGACATGTTTTTTGATCAATGCTGATACGCCCACTCGAACGCCCACAAACCGACCAAAACTGCCACATCCACGCTTCTGAAAAATGTTTTAATAATTTTTCAGTTTTGTATTTGTCTTGTAAATTTCGATCGATATGACAAAAATTTAGATATGTAATAAATATCTGATTGTCGGGGAACTCAACTATACCGTTCTCTCTTGCTAAATGTACTTTTAATAAGATTATATTCAAATTGACTTCAGTGAATCATTTACTAAGGAAACTCAATTTATTAGCTTTCATAACCTATCATTTAAAATGAAGTTAAGTTCTCCGTGTCTGCTCTGGCGTCCCCAAGAAAGCCATCTGATGTTTACCTTATTTACTAACGTTCCCATATTTATAATTCGTTATATTGTATTTCTTAGCGCAGCTGAATTTAAGATATGCATGCAGTATAATGCAATTTTTTTCGATTTGGACTTACAATCCGGTCTAGACTGCTTTTAAAAATGATAGCGTGACATCTTAATAGGCGTTACATACATCCAACTTGTAAGCTAAGTGTACATAGGTATGCTTATTGAACCAAATAAATCTCGTAGACGATCTTGGCGTTCTTTTGGACACAAAACATTTTGATCATATTTCATCCATGGCGAATTAAGACATTGATCAAAGGAAATCGATTATTCTTACATAGCTATTCTTTTTTCGCTTCCTTGTCCGGGTCTTTCATACGCATAAGGTCCCGAACACGAAGTTCAAACGTCGCATAAATTCCTTCTTGGTATAATTGAAAGCTCTTACTTGGTTGGTCTGCTCAGCTTTTTTGGGCCAAAAGGACTAAGACTAAATTTTCACTCCCCTACTTTGTATACCCTTTATTCTACAAATAATATATATATATTACTTGCAAAAGATACCTTAAGGTAGGCTGGACCTAGCCACCTAGGACCTAGCATAAAATGAAAGCGATATATTTTCGTTTTATTGTCACCCAAAAAACCTCTGCTCTTTCCAAAAAAATTCGACTATTTCTCGGGTTTGGCAGACTCGGGCATCCTTGCGATTCCAAAAAAAATCATCGACTTACAATTAAGCCATAAACTGTTACAATTGATAAAGTGTAAACCGTCATATTTCTAGGAGGGGCTCAAGTATCTCCGGAGCGATCCCTTTAATTAGACGAATTGTCTATTTGTAGGTGTTAACAAGTAAATTCGTCATTGTTAAAGCGGTTTTTCTGTAGGTGACGATTTAGCAGGACAACGGAGATATGTCCTCTAAAGAACTGTGTTTTCGCAGAGGCATGCCTAGCTGGCGGCAAGATCTGAAAAAGCGGCAAGTCACGTTGCACCTCTAAAGGATAATGTGGCAAGATCCAGACAATTGCTGTCCTTAGCGGCACTTCAAATAATGCGCTGATAGAGGTTGCTTGTTTGCTGACTATGCCGTCGCAATTGACGTTTGATGGCTAGGCAGAGCGCAAATAAATAATAATCAAACAAATACATACAAATGTAGGCTTCTTAGGCTTACGAATTTCTCCAAAACAGCCCTGCATGAGGAGCTTTAATATCGATACAAAACTGTAAAGCAGGAATAGTAGATCAGCTCGTATAAGAACAAGGGAAGGAATAGACGAGGTCTCGAGTACTGCGCCCCCTTTTGTTTCTTTTTGTCAATTTCTTGTGTGCTATGCCATCTTATAATGTCCAAGAAAATAAGCGTAAAGCAATTAAATACTTCGTACAGCTGCGAAAAGATTTGAATAAGTGCCCTACGTATATTTTAGCGTTTAAAAGTTGTTGAAAAATAAATTAAATTATTAGGAAATAAACAATTGCTGCTTTAATTAAGAAACTTTATAAACAAAAACAACAGAACAGTGTCAAACACTGAGAAATTTGTACATCAATACATACATATACATATGTATAGCTTTTCGCCCTTCATTGCCAAAAATGTTTTTGAGGGTGCAACGCTGCTCAGACCACGCAATGAAAAGCTGTCCACAGATGGCGCTACTGGACCACCACTCACTCGCACATACGCTCACCACCCACTCTCACCGAAGACATTTTCCAGGCGTCGCACTTTTTTATTCCACATTTCCGGCCGAAGCGTTCGGCTGTGGTGGGTTGCCACTGGGACGACCGCTCCATCCGTGCGAAGTTGTGAGCCAGCCGACGCTGCATCAGTTCGCGCTTAGACGTCATCGGTGGAAAACCAGGCCAGCTCGGTCCACTCTAGCCTCGTCTCGTCTCGTCTCGTCTCGTTCTGTCTGGCCTCGACTCGTTTTAGTCCGTGAGGTACTTGATCCGAACCGCACATACTCGCCCATGTTCGTCCGGCGGAGGAAGAGGGCCAAAATCATCGATTGTAAAATGATATGCTAGGTGAAACCCTACCTCGAAGCCCCCAGTGAACCGAGATTAAGTGAAATGCCGATGGATTAGTGGTGCTTGAACCAAGTGAACTCAACTCTCGGCTGACTCCGCACATGTTTTCCAAGGCAACGGTTTCTTCTGTATCTGTATTCCGCAAAAAATCTACCTACCGCCTGTAATTAACGAGACCACAAATCCGCGGAGAGTGAACCTAAAGCAGCGCCACCAGGAAACAGTGAAAATGGTAAAAAGTGATTATGAAATGGCCCACAAGGTGCCAGCCTAATCCGCTGAGCAATGTTAACACACATCCTTTGCCTTAATGCAAATTGCGAGTCAATTGTCACCACTCGTTTCTTGTTCAAGGAGCAGAAAGGGGCACAAGCAGAGGCAGCGTATTTGCTTTTTTATGCCCCATTGTTTTGCGCCGCTGAAGTAAAACACAAGCGTGTATGATGTAAGCTGAGCCACCACAGCTTTCCTCTCCTCTCCGCCCGCTACTGTCCCCTCGTCTATTTAATAAGCATAGCCATTAATTTTTATGAGATGACGCCGTCATCGTGGATTCCTTCCTTTTCTACCCATATCTTTTAGCAGC
Source organism: Drosophila teissieri (assembly GCF_016746235.2). Taxonomy (NCBI): domain Eukaryota; kingdom Metazoa; phylum Arthropoda; class Insecta; order Diptera; family Drosophilidae; genus Drosophila; species Drosophila teissieri. The sequence continues at coordinate 3,584,955 of NC_053032.1, forward strand.
AAAAGGAGGCAACAACAGCATTAGCCGTAACAACAACGATAACTAAAGGCAAAAGTCAACCGAAAACCACTGCGCCCTCCCGTTCTAGCAACCATACCCAACAGCAAACGGGAGTAAAGGTGCTGTCAGCGCAGGAGGCCCAGGGGGCGAAGCAGGCGTAACTGTAAATCGATATTTTGCGGCATGACCGAGTGGCCCGAAAGGGGGGCCACTGGGCTTACAGCATGGTGGCTTTGGTTCTGTTAGTCACTCAGTCATACAGACGCCGCCGAGGCTTTGCATCACGCCTCACGATGCTATTACTGTATCGCAGTGCCGTTCGTGTTTAATGGAGAACTCCCCAATTGCTCTCGTTCTCTCTTCAGAGAGAGGGAGAGGCGAGACCCGTTGCTCGAGAATTTGCTTTTAATGTTCTCTGTTATTACACCAGCAACAACAACAAACATAATGACAACTTTAATTGTTATATCAGATCTGCGTTTATAGCTTATGGTGGATGCAGAATTTTCAGAACCTTTGGAGTCGGGAGATAAGGTCCATGATGTTTGATGGTATAGAGCATTTACTTGATACTATTTATACCCGTTACTCGCAGAGTAAAAGGGTATACTAGATTCGTTGAAAAGTATGTAACAGGCAGAAGGAAGCGTTTCCGACCATATAAAGTATATTTATTCTTGATCAGGATCAATAAACGAGTCGATCTGGCCGTATAAACGACCGTCCGTCTGTCCGTATGAACGTCGAGATCTCAGGAACTATAAAAAACTAGAAAGCATGCAGACTCCAGAGACATAGACGGAGCGCAAGTTTGTTGACCCATGTTGCCCACAAAACGCTCAAAACTGCCTCACCCACACTTTTAAATATTTTTTTTGATATTTTTTTAATCTTATAAATTTTTATCGATTTACAAAAAACACACTTTTGAAAAATGTTTTTGCCAAAAATCCTTATGCCACGACTACTCAAACCGCACACACCGCTTAAAACTGTCAGTGTGGAAATTTCTCCTTCGCACTTCCACTAGCTGAGTAACGGATATCAAATAGTTTGGGAACTCGACTATAGCGTTTTCTCTATTTTTCAATCATGTTCATCACATTGATTGGACTCACCTTGGTCTGTTATGCTTTAAAATCTGGGCCATGTGTAACAATTAGGCGTCATACACATATATCAAATGAATTATAGAATTAATTTATATATTGTGAAGCAATGGAACTATATATCGTTTTTAAGTTCCAAATTTTTACTGGTCGGGATCGAACATCAGAGACGCAAACACCTGTTAAATAAATGATCTATTGTTCATGTATGTTAATCGCACTAACTTACAGGTTGTACGCCGTCGATCCCGCCGTGCCCGCATGTGGAACATGGGTCTATTGTTCTTAATCTATTACTGCGTCAGCATATATTCCGCAAAGGGGGACTCCAAAGACGGACAGTCCCTGCCTCTGGATGTGGGCGCTTTGGCCGAGGATGCTGGCGACGCCGAGGCGAACGGAGAGGATACTCCAGAAAGAAACAACAACCTGGACACAACCCTGTCGTTTGAGGTACCGTGTCTTATAGATCTAAGATCACGTCTAACTAAAACTCTTTCCGATAGCCTCAGGCGACCACGCAATCGACCCCCATTCATGGCGCAGTTCCCACTTGGCGCCCAAAGCGTGACAACTGCACGCCCCCAGCAATCGAGCAGTTCCCACAGCCGCTAATGAACAAGTGGGCGCGGCAGCACGGCGGCCTAATTCTTCACATACTGGTGGCAGTCTTCACTTTTTTCGGGTTGGCAATAGTTTGCGATGAGTACTTTGTGGCCAGTCTGGATCGGCTTTGCGAGGGTAAGCATTAAACCAAAAAAATTTTAATATATTTTTCAAATCTTTGGGCGTGGTAGTTTTGGGCGGTTTGTGGGCGTTAGAGGTGGCGTGGCAACATCAGTTAACAAACTTGCGCTGCTTCTATGTCTCTGGAGTCTGCACTAGTGAGACATCTTTCTCCAACGGTCCAAAACATGTATCTATGTATGTAGCCATCCTATTTACATGTTAAGATACTTTTAATTTTATGTTTTATCCTTTACTATATGAATAGCGATTTTGATTTTCAATCACCAAAAATCACCGTAATGTAAAGAAATTGGTTATATGTTATATTTTGCTAACGAGGTGTGAATACTGCAAATTTCAAATGTTTCACCAATTGGTGCAACGAAAGAAAAGGATATCCTAGAAGTGATATTATAATATTTGTTTCTCGTTGTTTTACATTTTAGAGCTAAAGCTATCGCCAGATGTTGCGGGAGCCACGTTTATGGCTGCCGGCAGCTCGGCACCTGAGCTGGCCACTGTGGTGATAGGAGTGTTTTTCGCTAAGGACGACATCGGAATCAGCGGGGTCATCGGATCGGCCGTATTTAACATTATGTTCGTGATCTCCGTCTGCGCCCTGTGCTCGGGTACCGTCTGCCAATTGAACTGGTGGCCCCTGGTGCGGGACTGCTTCTTTTACTGTGTTTCTATTCTCGTAATGTTAATAATCATCTTCAACGACGTTATATCCTGCGTAAGTTACAACACAATGAAAACATTCGTCGTCTAATCTCTTTCTTTCTTCTTTCAGTTTGAGTCCGTCGTCATGCTCCTCTGCTACGTAGGATACTGCGTGGCCCTCCACTTTAATACGGAGCTGGAACACTGGGCACTGGGTCTGAATTTACCCTTCAAGCTGCCCAGTAAGGAGGAGCAGTCAGCTCTGGTAACCTACAAAAACGTGCCAGAAGGCTCGTACACCCAGGAAAGTGTCGCTCAGACCCAGGGACAGAAGGCCACAAATGATGGTGAGAGCAGATGTGAGAAGCCGCAGAGCGATTACCAGAACTACAGCGATCCGAATACGACCTGGGACCCAAACGCCGCCTGGGGAGATGAGAGCCAGCCGAATCCAGTTGCAAGTCCGCCCGTTGACGACTGGGGCACGCGGCACAGCGGCCAGGAGAACATGGGCTACCATGCCGACCAGCCTGAGTCTGTGGTCACTGGCGAGGAGGCAGTGGCGGCTGCCAAGAGTGGTGGCCAGGGTGTGTCTACTCAGGCCACCTCGGCCGGAGGCATCGACTACTACAAGTCCACGGAGAAGCAGCGGGAGCCGCGCCGCGATCCTTTAGTGCGGCCCACGGAAGGAGGGCTGCCAGTCCTGGTGTTCTGGTATGTCGTCTACCCGATCCACTTCCTCTGCAAGAAGACGATGCCCGACTGCCGGCAGGAGCAGTATCGCAACTGGTACCCTTTCACCTTCCTAATGTCGATGGTGTGGATATCGTTCTACTCCTACTTTATGGTGTGGATGATTACCGTGATAGGCTCCACGCTTGCCATTCCGGATACCGTGATGGGTTTGACGTTTGTGGCCGCTGGCGTGTCTGTCCCGGATGCCCTAAGCTCAATAGCCGTTATCAAAGAGGGCTTTGGCGATATGGCCGTGTCGAACGCAATTGGCTCGAATGTCTTTGATATACTAGTGTGCTTAGGTCTTCCCTGGTTTATACAGACGGCTATCATTAAGCCTGGCTCTCACGTTAACGTAATATCCAAGGGTATGTATCGCTTGCGTTTCTCTCTACCTTGTAGTCATCGCCGTGTATCGGTGCCATGAGTGTCTTAGCTGAAGTAGCAGCGCACCCGTTAAAGAGCCCCCCCTCTATTTTTTCCTCACCATTTCGATTTTCAGGACTGGCTTACTCCACGCTGTCGCTCTTCTCCACCGTTATCTTCTTGATCCTGTCGACGCACTTAAACGGATGGAAGCTGGACAAGCGACTGGGCATCATTCTCATGGTCTGGTATTTGTTCTTTATCACGCTGGCGTCGCTTTACGAGTTGAATGTCTTCGGCTACATGAACCCCCCCGAGTGCCCCAGTTAGTATGCCCCACAGGTGCAATCTTGATTGACTCTAATCGGTCAGAATCATTTCAGGCAACTACTAAACGCCGGACGACGACAGCAGTGGATCCACATTTTCATTGCCAGCACCAAGTTTCGAATACCATATTTACATTTTCGTACATTTAGAGTTGTTCAAAGCCGATGCTTAAACAAACTGAAAACACTAAAAAAAACGCAAAGAAACGACGCATTAGGAGTAATATTTACCTAACGTTAATTAGAGGACAAATTTAATACTCAAAACGCGTTTTACATGGATTTTTACATTGCACCAAAGGAATGATAAACCAAAAGATAAATATTTTACATGTAAATTTATACTATATTTATTAATACGCATTGTATGGACACATAGGAAAATGATAACCACCAATGGTGTAATTTCTTCTCAATTGATTAATTTTTTGTAATCTTCGCAATTATATTTAGATCACATTAAAAAATGTTCGTGAACTTCAAAACAAAACACAGTCTTTGTGGACTCAATTTTTTTCATTTCTGCGATGATCATTGTAAAACTTGCATAAGATGATTGAGTGTTTTATAATGAAATTCATGCAAAGTGTTTAAAAAATTATATAAAGAGGCCCACTAGCCGTATATACTATTTCTATGATTTTCAACGACATAAAAAGATTGTTAAAATTCCAGAACTCTTAAAAAATTTCTCAATTTAAAGGGAATTACACATGAAAATGTAAGAAAAGAAAAGTAAATGTAAAGCAAGAATACAACTGTAGATAGGGAGACAAATGTATTTTATTAAAAACATAGAACAAACTAAATTAGCTATATGCAGAAAAGGTTTTAGTTAACAACACAATATGATCCACACAACAATCAAATAGTTATGCGAATTTATAATATCGCGTTATGCTTATGTATATACTTTTGAATCAGATCGCTTTCGTATACGTTGATTAATGATAGACTCTAATTTTCGGATTTTCAAAAGATTGTGGAAATTACTCTTCTCCTAATATTAAACCAAGAGAACGAATATTCGGAGACAGACCAGATATGCAGAGCTATGAGCTGTGGAACAAGAACAACGAATTTTATTTAAAATTTGATTACAATGTTTTTTTTAAAGAATTTCAAACAAATGTTAAAACAATATTAAAATTTAACTTCATTTGCAATCAATTATTTAACGAAACTACATAAAACGTCCTAGCTGTTCGAAATATAAATTAGCAGTAAAGTGCAAAGACTTTAATTACGACGGCAATTAATCGAGTCAATTTATTATTGTAAATAATAACCACATATAAATATTTATTGAACAATGAAACACATATAAAAAAGTTCAGGTAAATTGCGCTGCATACTATGTTCAAACCCAGACCTTTTCATTGAGACCACCATCAGTAGCACAATTTACAACCTTTTGCAGGTTGGTTATTTCAAAAGTTCATAGTCATTCAACAGTACAACTCTAAACCATACCAAGAGTATATTTTAAGTATGTGTTATTTGTCTATTTTAAGACAATTTAAAGCACGCGTTATATGATGTTAGCCGTTAGCAATATGTAATTACTTTTCATCCAACCCAACTTCTGAATTTGGTCCGAGTGCTGCTGATTATTCATCCTCACAAGAATAAGTATCCCGTTGAAGCTGGTGGTGACTCTTGACTCTTGACTCGAAAACAGAATCAGGCGTTTAGCTAAAAGCAGTGTCTGAGACAAATAGTATGTATCCAGTATATGCACCCAGTTATCTACATTCAACATCCAATACTAGTCATTTAGTAAGCACTGGTATGTAGACAAGCTCAAATCATAGTTTAGTACTACATATATAAATAAACATTAATTCTACATTAATTCTTTATACAGAGCGAGGACATAAATACATTTACATATACAAATATATATGGAGGTAAAATGATATTGTTTAAAGGCTATAGTTTATGTACACAATCTTCCAGAACCGAATCAATCACAGCCTAGGCACAGTCATCTGTGTTCAAAACAACAATATTCCTACCTTCCACTTTCCACCCAGCAACCAAGAAAGGTCATCAGAGTCGACTTGCGAGCTTTACTATGCAATTAGAATTCAGATCAAAAATATCTTTTCCCCTTTCTACTTTCAGCAAATTTTTACTTATTTCTGTTGACAATATTATATATATATATATAATACATATATACATATATACATATGTATTTCAGTAACAAAAAAAGGTTATTACTTAATTCGTTTTAACATATAATAGAGAAAAAAAAATAATTTAAACAGTTACATTTTCAAATTAGTGTTTTAGGTTAATTAAAAAAGTATTGAAAAGGACGATGTTCTATTTTTAATAATATAAATATTTTAATTGTATTTTTTCAAAGTGTGTCAGCAAGTCGGATTTACTTCTTAAAAATGTATTATCTTTTCTTATAGCAAATTACCACAGGAGCCTTAATGGTTGAAGGAAAGTGACTATGCAGTCTTTTAATCCCATACACACACACAAAATCAACGTTACAATCGATTGCAATCGTATGAACAATCCGCCAATAAAAAATGCTCACTTAGATTTCTCCGTAAATGGCTTGCTAAACACAAGTAAAAGGTTCTTCCTACTCTACAAAACTTGTCGATCCAAATTTGTAAACTGTCATTGTCGGTTATGTTAAAAATACAGAAAAACAGTGAAATTCGATTGAAATTATTTTTAATTTACCTCTTTGTCAGAATTATATCAAATATAATAGTTCGTGTTATCTGAATATTATGCAAAAGTGCACCTATGGAGAAAGTATGCAAAATTATGCAAGCTACTATGTTAATTGCGGAGGATCCAAGTTATCTTAGGATTCTGGCCATAAGTAGACACTCAACTAAAGAAATATTTCCCATAAAAAGTTATACAATGTACAATAACTGTTACATAAACTTATACATACTTACAACTATAACATGCTATACCAAAAAATACAATAAATGTTTACGTCTGACATTTGTGTTACTTAGTCGTAATTGTTTGCAAAAACTATATTGAAAACTGTTTATAAATAAACTTCGAGGAGATAACTTATACCTGTTGGTGGGGCTTTACTTGAAACACGAAAACTATTGCTAATATACAAAACTGTTATGTTTAGTTAAATATGAATTTCGAAAATAAATGCATAACTAAAAACAAAACGTGCAATTGAACCTCTTTCAAGTGTTTCTAGTCCTTTTAGTCTACGAAAAAAGGATACGAAAGGGTGTGTTTTTCCGAGTTTTAGAACTTTATGTTGGCATTACTTTTCAATATGGCGACCGTTTTAACAGATGTTATTTTGCAATGTTATTTTGATAATGGTTCCGTGCGAATTACCTATCGCGAATGGACATAGTTCCATTTTATCGTCGACAAAATTGTCCATCCGAGCCGATAATTCGAATATTCATGGACCGTTTTCGAACCACGCTTTCACTTATTGATAACTTGCCTCGCTTAAGCCGCCGTACAGAAAAAGGTATTGCAGCTGTAGAACGTAGCACTGGGAAGACCAAATCAAAGGAGCTGGGTTCAATAAAATCGAATTTTTGAAATTTGAGAATTGGAATCGTTTGCCCATGCTTGCCCAACAATTAGGTTTTTTTTCCCACGTCCAGTTTTTGAGATATAGAATTTTAAAAATTTTCGAAAATTTTTTTTTTTAACATTGTTAACCCACTCTTAAAATGTTTTAAAAAAGTTGTAGTTTGAAAAATATAACCCATTGAAGAATTTGCATGGGCAAACGATTCCAATTCTCAAATTTCAAATATTCGATTTTACTGAACCCAGCTTCTTTGAGCGGGAAGACCCGAAGGAGTCCATCCGCTGTCGAGCGAGAAATTGGATCTGTGTCCATCTACTCTATGGAAGATTTTGCGGAAGAATCTTGGCTTTCGTGCTTACAAATTCAACTCGTGCAAGAATTAAAGCCAAACGATCATTAAGCAATGCGTAGATTCGTCGAATGGGCCAAAATGAGATTCCCGTCGTTCCCAAATTTTATTAGCGAATTTTGTTTAGCGATGAAGCGCACTTCTGGTTGAACGGCTTTGGCAACAATCAAAACTGCCCCATTTTGCGTGAAGATAATCTTCAATAGTATGTCGAAACACCGTAACAGACATCCAGAAATTGATTTATTTACAGACACGTTTGGTGACCACCTTATTTCACGTTTGGACCTGTAATTTCGCCTCCCAAATCGCCTCCCAATGCGCATAAGGCACAAACGCTGACAAAATGGAGGTCGTCTTATTACCAATATACGGGCACAGATAATGGAAAAGTTATCGAAAATTTGACTTCCAGATTGGACTATATCTGACAACATATATGTATATATATATATATATATATATATATAATGCCAGAAGATTATTGTTCAGATAAATACATATTGCAATTAAAAGTTCTTACCTCTAAAAAAAACACGCTTTGTTTTAATCGAATACATGAAATTTTTCAATGAGTAAAAAGTATTTGTATTCTCACTGGCCGAGTCGATTCGGCCATGTATGTGCAACACATTAAGGCAACGTCCTTTTAAACCGCCTAGAAGCTGCTCAAAACTGTTACGTCCAGACACTCTACAAATGTCTGTTTTTTTTTTGTTGTTTTATTATTTCCTGAACAATTTTATTGGTATTCCCAAATAGCTTTGAATACGTCCACTCTAACGCCCAACAAGCAAGCTGTCACGCCATTGTTAGGCAATTTCTTTCAAAAGAATTTTAAAACTGCTTCCTAACACTGCCAATAACTGAGGGACGGATACCTGATAGTCGAAAAACTAGACTATACCGTTGTTTCTTGTTTTAATTCTTAACAACATTTCCAGTGTGGCGTGACAGGTTTATCCATTTTGTAGGTATTATAATGGGCTTGGTCAAAACGTTTTTGGTATTCCAATAGAAATTGCAAGACGAAAAAATATCAAAAGTGTGTGCGTGGCAGTTTGGGCAGGTTTTTTGGCGTGGCAAAAAGTTTTTGTCACATCAATACAAATTTTTTAGGACTAGCAAAAAAGTTAAAAAATATAATTTTCCAAAAGTGTGGTAGTGGCAGTATTGAGCGGTTTAGTGAGAGCGACAACATTTGGAAACAAATGCTTGCACTGCGTCTATGTCTCTGGAAACTTTCAACATTCTGGCTTAAATAGTTCCTGAAATTGAGAATATATATACTTTTATGTTCAAAAAGGCTTTCTACTACCTGTTACATACTTTTCAACGAATATAGTATGTATATACTTTTACATAACGAGAATGTATTTAACCATATCAGTCGCTATAAATTGCCAATAACCAGTAGGCTATGTTTCCGTAAAAGTGTCTAGGGGGTCACAAAAAAGATAAATTTTTCTAAGAAAATCGTCATTCTAAATTTGTAGTTTCATATTGGCTATAAAAGCGGAAGCCCATAAGGCACCGACTTAAGTGTATTACCGTTTAAAGGGTATCCAAGTCCATATCCGAAACATCAAATGCTAGACCACCACCTGGTAGCCCAAGCCCAGCTGTTGAATACCGCGCACGCACCAAAGCTCTCTCCCATTCTCACACCCTTTCCAGCCCCCGCCTTCCAGCTTTTCCCGACTATACAAGCGTTACGCATACACATTAGTCAGATGGAGAGGGGGAAAGCTTTCTAGAGCTCCAACCTGTGTCGGTGTCTTCCGTTCAGTCGTCGGTTGACTTCCAAATTGGTAGCAACGTGTGGGTAAAAGTGCTCCCACTGGAAAATCCCTTCAGAACCAAACTGTGCGTCTGTGTGCACTGCTACTCTCTTTTGTGTGAGCTGTGTTGGATAAAACCCAAAGATCTGTTAAAACCTTATCATAACAGTAGACTATTATATATATAACGATTATATAACTTTCGGAACTCTTGAATACAGAATAGAACAGGCACGTCTATCGGGCGTATATGTACATACATTTATACAGAGTGTTTTCTGGTGCCTACATATACATGAGCAAGATGCGTTGTCGGGAGAAACTTGTTGATAAGGCGACTAAGTACGGTTACGAGCATCGGGTTGATAAGAGCAGTTTTCATGGGCGGGCCGGGAAACATAGTTGGCGAAACGTAGAATTCCGCTTTGAGAACGCAAATACATAAACTGCGAACAATTCCATACTGATTACTTTGCAGGCAATCATGAGCCCTCTCCCCCGAGTTAACATTGACGAGCCGAAATATGATCAGAACTCCTACTTGGGCAGGGCCAAGCACTTCTTCCTGCTGACCAACCCGCTTAATGTGCTGGCCTCCGACTCGAAGTTAGAGGAGGCCCGCCAGATAGTGCTGAGGTACCGGGCTGGTAAGAAAGTCGAGTCAATCACCAATTTAGCTCACTAATCATTTTTGAACTTCAAGGCAAGGATGTTCCCGAGTGCAAGACCATCGAGGACGTGTGGCGCGCCAAATACCTGTACGATTCGGCGTTCCATCCGGAGACCGGGGAGAAGCAGATAGTCATCGGGCGCATGGCTGCGCAGATGCCCATGAACACAATTATTACCGGCGGTGCGTATGAGCGGCGTTTTCGGTTCGCAATTGTAGTCAAATAAACTATATGCTTCCGCGCTGCTGATTAAATCGAGTACAATAATAGCTAAATCACATTCCAGGCATGATGGCCTTCTACAAGACCACTCCCGCCGTCGTCTTCTGGCAGTGGTGCAATCAGACATTCAACGCCATTGTCAACTACACGAACCGCTCGGGCACCTCGCCCATCAGCCAGCAGTAGGTACATCTTCCCAGCCGTAATTTCTGACACTAACTTCGCCGATCTCGTTCCCTGTCCAGGCAACTAATTACCTCGTACTGTCTGGCCACTAGCGGAGCCTTGGTCACGGCTCTCTCCTTGAACCGCGCAGTGAAGAACATGAATCCGCTCTTGGGTCGCCTTGTCCCCCTAGTGGCAGTTGGTGCCGCCAACTGCATCAACATTCCTTGCATGCGGATGCAGTAAGTTCTTTTAAGAAATAAACAAGATAGAATGCGGTTGTGGGCGTTAGGGTAGGCGTGGCAACACTAATCAAGAAACTTGTATGCCTCTATGTTAATGGAAACTGTATGCTAAATCTTAACTCTCTACAGAAAGGCAGACATGGCCAGATCGACTCGGCTAATGATCCTGATCAAGAATATATATACTTCATATGGTCGGAAACGCTTCCTTCTGCCTGATACATATTTTTCAACGAATCCAGAATACCCTTTTACTCTAATAGTAACGGGAATAATTAAACAGGAAATAAATAAAATAGGATTATTTTGATTCAAGCAATTCGGTAACACTTTTATCGATATAGATTAGGCACTCACGGAAAATAATGTTACCAACATTTTGTCAATTTATCCTTCTTTTTCCGGGTTGGAAACGTGCTTGTTGCTCTTTAATCGTAACTTAAATTGTATACTATATTTGACGCAAAGTATGTATGTATGTAACAGGTAAAAGGAAGCGTTTACATTACCATTGTGCAAATTTCTTTCAAATAACTGCCAAGCCAAGCCACCTGATTCCTATACACCGGCAGTGTTTTTTATTATGATTTTAGCGTGGTCAATGATTTCAGAGAGTGTTGGTCCATAAGTGTAGTCGCCGTAATGTGGGACTGCCAGGAAATCTGGGAAACAGTGGCAGTTTTGCATATCTGCCTAACACTCATGTTAGCTGACTAACGGGTATCTGATTGCCCAAAAATGTTTACTAGAATTTATATTTTAAAACATTGTATATAAAGAAGTTTTAAACGTATCTCGCATCGTATTTAAGTTTATCGAAACGTTCTTAAAGCAGTAAATTATTGTGTTCAATACAAAATCATCATCTTTTTTAGAGAACTACGGAACGGAGTGACGCTTTTTGATGAGCACAGTAACGAAATGGGCATCTCAAAGAAGGCGGCCGTTGTTGGAATCTCAACCGTAATCCTGAGTCGAATCGCCATGGCCATACCGGGAATGAGTACGTTTCCTTGCGCACAAATAGTGTTTATGCTTACGATACCATTTTGTCTATTTCAGCTCTGACACCGGTGCTGATGAATGTCCTCGAGAAAAGGGGATTCTTGGCTAAATACCCGCGATCCAACGCTCCCATCCAAACGCTCTTCTGTGGATTCGTGTTGCTTTTCGCCACGCCCCTGGGCTGCGCATTTTTCAAGCAGCGAGCGGACATTAAAGTGGAGAGCCTTGAGTCGGATGTCCGCGACAGCATTAGAAAGAAGCGTCCAGATTTGGAAACTGTATGGTTCAACAAGGGCCTGTAAGGCCATAGCACATTACGAGCTTAACGGAGACAATAGTGTTTGAATGAGCCTCTATTTATTTATCCTTCTTGCATTTATTGGCATTTTGCCTGTTGACATCCGTTCGAAATCCTCCTGATATTAGCCTGACCGCATATTCTTACCTTTCACTGTAAAGCGACACGTCAGGGAATTCAATTTTACAGTGTGTATTGTAGTGATTGTGTAAAAGTGAAAGAAACCAAAATAAATTCTGTTAACTGTTAACTGAACTCAGTTTAAACTGAATGCGCATCTGGGCGAATTAAATCGGGATATCGACTGTTTATCGATGACTTTATCGCACTAGCGATTTTAGCGTTTCTCATAGCCGTGACATGCACATACCTAATTGCTGGTTCGACTCAGCTTTGGTCTCAGTTTTCTTTTTATTTCATTAAGCTATAATTTACAAAGCTGTAAATTGCCTGATATTTGTTTTGGCCGGATCCGCACAACTAGTGAATATTATTTTGTAAGCAGCACCTCGCAGTGGTTGCGTTCGTGAGTTGTGGCCTGGAGTCGTAATTAAGGTGTGGTTGGTTAAGTGTCTGCCTATGCGATCCATTAGTTTTGCTATCCCGGGCCACTTGGATTGAGCCCTCTTCTTTTGTCAGTTAAAACTGTCTTTATTCAATAGGAAACACAACTTAAGTTTGTTTGATTATTCTAATAAGTCAGTTGCACGAAGATCAATCGCGGCTTACGACCACGCCTAAGCACATACATACATACTCGCACACATATGCACGCGCTGACACATCGTATCACGAATTTCAATGATCTGAGATCGACAGATCTGTTTACATTACATTTGTTTATGCCATTAGAGCAGCAAAATAAAGAAGAAAATTTTTTTCTTGCTTACAGAGACTTTTCAATTCCACAGCAAAATGTGCCTTTAGCGTGCTGCGCGCCAACTGAACCCGTACTTACGCTATTCAAACTAAGGATCAACTATGTTAGCAAAATTCGGCATTCTGGCGGGTATTCTTGTGCTCAACTTAGTTGGCCAGACCACGCCCCAATCGTCAGGAGACCTGTCGGATCCGGATCCGCTGTCGGGGCAGCAACCTCAGAACTATCAGCCCAGCTATAATAAGGATTACTCTCCGCGATACAATCCCTTGTATACTGGGCAGCAAAGCGCTGACCCCAACCAGTTCGACAATGCGTTGCTCGACGGACAAAGCACCAGCACCTACAAGGGGTACTATGATGGCAGGGCGGGAGGTGCTAGCCTTGGCGGCAACGTGGTCGCTCCTGGAAACAACCTTGGCGGGCTTGGCCCACAGTACGACCCCTTTAATCGGAACAGCATAGGTTCAGCAGGTGTCAGCTACAGGGACGCCTTTACCGATGAAGATAATTTTTGCCCGGAGCATTGGATCTCGTTCAGACAGACGTGCTATCGCTTTATCCGCTCGCCCAAACGAAACTGGGCAGAAGCTAAAAAGATCTGCAAGGCATACAATGCTGATCTGATAAACGTGGATAATGTAGAGAAGCACTCGTTTATACTCAAGAATCTCATCCTGCAGAATCAGCGGCAGAACCGCTTCTTTATCTCCGCCCGGCAAACGGGCCCCTTAAATTGGGTTAACGACGATAACACCCAGTTAGTCCAGATCGATGACTCTTTTTCCATGGACGAGCAAGTGCCCTTCGAAAACGAAGATCTGCACGACAATAGATTCCTTGTGCAAAACGACCTGAACAACCAAAATATCAATAATCCAAATCAATTTTACAACTTGCCTTCGGGGACTGTTAATCAGCGTAATCAAAATAACCTTCGCGGCTTCATAGGCAAGTTTCACAAATTGAAATTGTCGATATTCTAAAAAACGAATTTTTCCAGGTCCCAACCAGCCGTATGGAGACAACCGATATGTGCGCGATCGCGTTGTCTACGCGTTCTCGAAGAAAAGGGATCGGTGGATGTTTATGCCGGCATATGAAATTGAACTAAATCTCTTTATCTGCGAGGCCAAAGTATTATATAGTCCAGACAATGTCAACATAAAGTTAGACGACAAACGCCCCTACCATTACGGACTCGATATAAACGACATGGAACGGATTCCACGGGGTCCTTATTTCGTAAAGCAGCCGAACGACACGACTTTTGATGTGAACAAGAATCGGCTGATTAATGATGCAACCCTTAGCTGTTTGGCCAGCGGGTATCCAACGCCTTCGTACACATGGTACCGAGAGGTATATATAGACGACAGACTCGAGTACCAAAAGATTGATCCCCTGGTGCACGATCGATTCACCATATCTGGAGGCAACCTGATCATCTACGAGCCCAAGCAAGCACTGGACCAGGGCGCGTATCATTGTGTGGCGGAAAACAAATTTGGACGAATCCGATCCGAAAGCGCACATCTAAACTTTGGATTCATTATGGAGTTTAACCTAAAACGGTCTGCCGAGACAAGCGAAATGAACTGGGGAAAATCAATATTCTGCGACCCCCCTCAGCACTATCCCGACGTACGCTATTACTGGGCTCGAGATTATTTTCCAAACTTCGTGGAGGAGGATCAACGCGTATTCGTCTCCCGCGATGGTGCTTTATACTTCTCTTTCATTGAAACTGTAGACAGAGCCAACTACTCGTGCACCGTGCAGACCCTTGTGTCGGACACTGGCCGCAACGGGCCCTTCTTTCCGTTGCGCGTTACACCCAACAGCAACTATCAAGCATTAATATTTGCCAATACCTTTCCCAAAGTATTTCCGGAGGCACCAGTGGCAGGTGACGAGATTCGGCTTGAGTGCATGGCCTTCGGTTACCCCATTCCGTCGTACAATTGGACCCGTCAAGGCCTACCTCTTCAACGCAACGCCTACACCATCAACTATGGGCGCGTATTAATAATCCAAAATGCGACCACGAATGACAACGGCGAGTACTCTTGCACGATTACCAATCCCCGGAAGACACTGATGAAAAGCATATACATCAATATTCAAATGCGCCCACAATTTACCATTCCTCTGAAAGACATGATAAAAGACTACAACAGTGACGTGACTTTCATTTGCGAGGCATTCGCTATGCCGGACGCGAATTACACGTGGTACAAAAATGCCGAACGACTCGACCCAGCGACTATTAATCGCGATCGATACATTATCCAAGATAATGTGTTAACAATTAAGTTTCTAGAAAAGGATAAGGACGACGCAATGTACCAGTGTGGTGCTCAAAACCAATTGAAGACTTCCTTCTCATCGGCGCAGCTCCGAGTGCTGTCTATGAAGCCGTCATTTAAGAAGCATCCCCTCGAATCTGAAGTCTATGCTGTTTACAACGGCAATACGACAATTGTGTGCGACCCGGAAGCCGCTCCACGCCCAAAGTTTCAATGGAAGAAGGATGGACAAGTGATTGGCTCGGGAGGCCACCGGCGCATTCTGCCCAGTGGTACCCTGACAATAGCACCCACGTCGCGTGACGATGAGGGTATTTACACATGTATTGCATCAAACCAAGCTGGTACCGATGAATCACATGCACGAGTTATTGTATTGCGTAAGTACAGAATGCCATTTATATATGACAAATAATGTGAGTCCTATAATCAAATGTTTAAATTATTATATTATATGCATATATGTTTTATAAATAAAATGTTTAAGTAAAATTACATTTTTTAAAAGGATGAGTCTAGAGAACTCTAATAAAATAGTTTTTAATGCAATAATCATTGTGTCTAAGTAATATATTTAAACGCGAATTTCGTTGTTCGTGTCTTACGTGACTTACATATTAAACTAATTTTGAAGTATAATATTTAAAGTTTTACCAAAACTTTTCTGAACTTATTTGTTCAATTATTTGCAGAGGAAATTCGTTTTATTGAAACCCCACCACAACGCATCGTTTCCAAGGAACACGACCTAATCTTCTTGCATTGCGAGGCCGCCTTTGATGAACTGCTGGACATTGCTTATGTTTGGAAACACAACGGTGAAATCTTAAAAAACAATCATGACGGCACCGGACGTATAGTATGTTAATTTTATAAAATCTAAATTAAACCTGGCCTTATCAAATATTTTTCATTTCAGATTATAGACTGGAATAGATTGACAGTGCATAACACCAGCATGCGCGATGCCGGGGACTACGAATGCGTTGTCAAGTCGGCGGTGAACGAAATTAGCAGCAAGACCAGTGTTTCCATTGAGGGAGCTCCTGGCGCTCCTGGCGGTGTTCAAGTCATACAGATAAGTAAAACGAAGGCCATAATTGAGTGGGTGGATGGATCCAACAACGGTCGTGCGATCCGCTACTACAACATCCTAGGCCGCACAAACTGGAATCGCACCTGGGTTAATGTGTCGACCCATGTAAAGGCACGAGAGGTAGATCGATACACATCTCGTCAGCAAGCCGAGGTTGTCAATCTGACGCCGTGGTCGGCTTACGAATTTAGTGTAACTGCCGTAAACGATCTTGGAATCGGAACACCCTCGGCCCCATCGCCAATTTACAGCACCTATGAGGACAAACCATACATAGCCCCGATGAACGTTGGTGGTGGTGGTGGAAAAATCGGCGATCTAACTATTACCTGGGATCCGCTGCTGCCGCAAGAGCAGCATAGCCACGGTATACACTACAAAGTGTTTTGGAAGCTTAAGGGAGCCATTGAATGGGCATCTGACGAAATTAGAAAGCAGGATCACATGGGCGTCGCAGTTGTTAATATACCTCTTAATAACTACTATACGGAATACGAGGTTAAAGTGCAAGCTATCAACAGTGTTGGCAAAGGACCGGAGAGTGAAATAACTGTCATACACTCCGCTGAGGACATGCCACAGGTAGCTCCTCAAAAGCCAATTGCGCTTGCCTACAACTCCACATGTTTTAATGTCACTTGGAAACCTATAGACATGTCACGTGAAAACATTCGTGGCAAACTCATTGGCCACAGAGTAAGCTTACTGCACATAATTTCATTAAATTTATATACATTTTTTTGTTTATCAGTTGAAATACTGGAAAACAACGCATCAGGAAGAAGACTCTGTATACTACCTGTCACGTACTACAAGAAATTGGGCGCTGATAGTAGGCCTACAACCAGATACATATTACTTTGTAAAAGTCATGGCCTACAATGCTGCTGGTGAAGGGCCTGAAAGCGAACGCTTTGAAGGTAGGTTATGAACAGTTAAAAAAAAAAAAATGTAAAAAAGTTTAAACACAATGGTTTTAGAACGAACATATAGAAAGGCACCGCAAAAGCCGCCATCTTCAGTTCACGTATATGGAATAAACCCGTCTACGGTGCGAGTTGTTTGGCGATACGTTTCCCCCTCACAAGACGAGGAACCAGTCGAGGGTTATAAGGTACGCCGCCCGGCTCAGTGACCAACAATATCTATTACAATCTAAAACTTTTTAGGTTCGCATTTGGGAAACGGACCAGAACATGATCACGGCAAACAATACCATAGTGCCAATCGGACAGAAACTGGAATCGTACATAAATAGTCTTACGCCAGGGAAAAGCTACAACATGCGAGTCCTCGCATACAGCAATGGGGGAGACGGCCGCATGTCCAGTCCAACCTTACGCTTCCAGATGGGCAAGACAACGCGCAACGGTGCAAATACGCGACATGGCCACAACGTCAATACTGCCCTTATCTTAAGCACATTGCTGATTATTAGCACCTTTCTCTACACAAGCCACTGAATGCAGCACAAATTAAGATCCCGTAAATTTAAGCAGTAAGCACATACATATACTAAGAAGTGACCTTATATAAGAGTAAGTGCAGCTAAAAAAAAAATATACATTCCATCTCTCTTTTAAGCCCCTTATTGATGTAAATGCAATTCCGTCCATTTTATAGACTTTTATTAAAAAATAAATTGCTATCCTCATACTATTAATACCATTATATGATTGACTATATTGGTAAAGCCAAAACAAATTGTTGCCCACACATTTTTATCTAGGAATTATTGGTAAGGAAAATGTTCTGATTGGGATATATTTTATATTTCGCTCCATAACTTTTGATCAAATTTTATACCCCATTAAGAGAACTCACCTTATAATACTGCTGCAGCTTTTTATTTCCAAATTGTTAATTTAAGCCGAGGTTAAATGAGCAGAAAAATGTCATTTACGTGTTTTCGTGGTTTTTAAACCGCAACATTGTACAATTACAGATTATAGATTTAACCCAACAATCTTGAAACACTGTAGATTACAAAAACTCGGAAACTCGGCCTTATCTATGAAAAAAGAAAGCACGCTAGCCTCGGCAAATTTTTGTTTATTTGAAAGATAATTCGATGGCATTACTAAG
The DNA here is from genome assembly GCF_016746235.2 of Drosophila teissieri. Taxonomy (NCBI): domain Eukaryota; kingdom Metazoa; phylum Arthropoda; class Insecta; order Diptera; family Drosophilidae; genus Drosophila; species Drosophila teissieri. The sequence continues at coordinate 3,603,554 of NC_053032.1, forward strand.
TAATGGAATATAACTTTGGGCAAATGACCACCACGTGAGTTTTTCAGAAACTACATCCTGTAAGTCCGTATGTCGGCAATAGCTTGTTTTGTGGCTTGTGCTGGCTTCTCGGGTCGGAATTGTGGTGGGCTTGTTCGCATAGACCAACGGCTTTAAATACCCCCACAAAAAGAAATTCAATGGTGTAATATCGCACAATCTTGGAGGCCATAGCACAGGACAATTTCTGGAGATTCCGCTGTTACCAAACACTTCGCTCAATAAGTTGATGGTTTGACGGGCTGTGTGGAATGTGGCGCCGTCTTGTTGAAACCAAATGTCTACTAGACCATTCATGGCACGGTAGCGGGGTCCCGTTGACGGTAACATTAATTCCTTCATCGTCTTTTGAGAAATACTGCCTTATGATACCGCCAGCCCACCAAACAGTGCATTTCTCTGGGTGCATCGGTTGCTCATTGTATGCTTGTAGATTGCTGTCGGCCCATATGTGAGCCTCGTCAGTGAACTAAATTGTCCGGTTAAAGTGCGGATCGCGCCCGAATTCTCGGCGAAAACGATGGTAGGTTGGCTTAAGTTCCTGAACCAACTTTGCGAATGATCTTCCACAATGTCGATGGACAGAGGTGTAACTCCTGCGCTTGGTGATGAATCGATGTGTTCGGGTCTTCTGTTACACTGGCCTTAACGGCCGCAATATTTTCTTCAGCGCGAAGTCTATTCAGTGGCCGGATGTCAAAAAGATTGGGTGCGATACTTCTCGGTAGTATTGCCCACAGTCTGAATTGATGGACGATTATGAGCACCATAAAACGGGCGAAGCAACCGGTGCACTTTCACAAACGACCTCTGATTTTCAAAATAAAGTTCAACAATTTCATAAAGCACTAGATAGATGGCAGCTGACATCAAAGATGGCCAAACTGAACCCTATTAAAAAAAAAAACCTCCTAAAAACACGCGATATTTTCAATTAATTTCCCCACCTTTTCTACGACCCGTACGGTTAAAACCGATCAAAAAGAACGAAGCATTTTTTTCCAATTATTTATTTTGCTGCTTTCTATTTGTGTTCCGATCATGCCCATTCCGACTTATATATGCATATACTACATGCATATACTATACTACTACAAAAAAGCCGACTTGACTGTTGCTACTAATGAAGAATATTTATATATAATATAATATAATATGACTGCAAATGACTTCTTCACTGCGTTGCAAACTTCTTACTCATAATAGCCTTTGGAAGGGAAAATAAAGAAAGAAAATAATCTATCAGATACCCGCTATTCTTATTATACCCGTTACTCGTAAAATAAATGGGTATACTAGATTCGTTGAAAAGTATGTAACTGGAAGAAGGAAGCGTTTCCGACCATAGAAAGTATACATATATATTCTTGATCAGGATCAATAGCCGAGTCGATCTGGCCATGTCCGTCTGTCTGTCCGTCCGTATGACCGTCGAGATCTCAAGAACTATAGAAGCTAGAAAGTTGGGAATAAGCATACAGACTCCAGAGACATAGACGCAAGTTTGTCGATTCATGTTGCCACGCCCACTCTAACGCCCACAAACCGACCAAAACTGCCACGTCTACACTTTTGAAAAATGTTTTGATATTTTTTCATTTTCTTATTAGTATTGTAAATTTCTACCGATCTGCAGAAAAACTTTTTGCCACGCCCAACCTAACGCCCACAAACCGCCAAAAACAGTCAGTGTTTAAAACTCTCCTGCGCACTTCCAATAGCTGAGTAACGGGTATCAGATAGTCGGGGAACTCGACTGTAGGTGCGTTTATTATTGAACTCTGTATTTGGAATCCAAGCTTTCTCATGCAGACTGGCACTGCTACTACTTACAAACCTTTCCATGAACTGGTATACCATTTTAATTTACGAGTAGAGTATTCAAATGTTGCTGTTGTAGGGCGCTGCTTGCCGGAATATGTTAGAGAACTTATATTTAAAATACAAGTTCCTTCTGAAAAACAATACAATTTTTTTTTTTACTACGGGTTCAAAATTAATATGCATGAATATGAATTAGTCCAGCTACTTTCAGCATTTTAAAATACCACACAATACCAATCAACTTCGGGAATCCCCCTAATCTTACATGACGAATATAATATGGTGCTGTGGGATTGCTTCGGTCACACTGCGATACTGCTCGCTGCGGGTATTAGCAAAAACACAGAGTAGATAGAAGCAAACATGGTTTTATAGCGCAAATCTGATACAATCGCACTGGACATTTAGAAACTTGAACCATTGACCTGCCAGATTAAAAGGCTCTCCCGTAACGGTATCCTGGGTAGCTAGGGGAACACCATGGCGTATGGCTGGAACGGATGCGGAATGGACGTTCAGGTGAACGGGAGCAACGGCCCCATAGGCTTATCCTCAAAGTACTCTCGCAGCACGGAGCTGCGACGCGTCGAGGACAACGATATTTACCGGCTTTCCAAAATCCTAGACGAAAACTCCTGCTGGCGCAAGCTAATGTCGATCATACCCAAGGGCATGGATGTGCAGGCCTGTAGCGGAGCCGGAAACTTAAATTTTCCTGCGGAAATCAAAAAAGGGTTTAAGTATTCTGCGCAGAACGTTAGCCAGATTGACGAGGCTGCAAACCGACTGTCGCCGGACCAGAGCAAGTCGCAAATGATGATCGACGAGTGGAAAACCTCCGGCAAGCTCAACGAGCGGCCCACGGTGGGGGTGTTGCTCCAACTTCTGGTGCAGGCAGAGCTCTTTAGTGCGGCAGACTTTGTGGCACTAGACTTCCTAAACGGTAAGGCAAAAAATGTTTTCCCTAAGCTAACAAAACTAGACAAACTGTTTCCGCTGAGTAGAGTCCACCCCTCTTCGGCCGATTGACGGTCCCGCTGCGCCCCTTAGCCTGGAGCTGCCGGATAATGACATGGAAGTGGACAAATACCAATTAAGCACTGCCTCTTTTGGGGGAGGCGCTCAAGGTAGCGTTGGCCTGAACCTGGACAATTTTGAAAAAGACATTGTGGGGAGGGACAAGAGTGTACCCCAGCCGTCAGTGAACGACTCTCCCATATTGCCACCTCGACGACAGCCAAGGAATAATACTAGCTCCAGCTTCACCGCAGGCACCGGAACCATGTCGGCGACCATCCCAAATGTGCCCAACTTGACAATTCTAAATCCCAGCGAACAAATTCAGGAGCAAGTGCTGCAGCCACGACCGCCGAATATCCCAGATCTTTCTATACTTGTTGCAAACTCGGGTGATTCAGGAGCAACTTTGTCTGACAACACAAGCAACATATCGAGCTCAACGGATTCGACAAACATACCGCGAATCACTCTTTTAATTGAAAATTCTAAGAATGTAAGCTCTCGACCAAATCACGATGCAGCGAAAGCTCAGACGGCTACCACATCAATGGAGACATCAAACAACTTGCCAATGATAAGCGCCTTAAATATAAGTAATGACAGCGGGGAGACTTTGCGTCCTGAGAGCAGAAGCAGTTCCAGCAGCTTAAGCAAAGATGATGACGATGATATCGATGGTGATGAGGATGTAGAGGAAGAATACCCAGATGCCTTCCTGCCAAACCTGTGTAACTTGGAGCAGCAGAACTCAAACAATGATTCCAGCCTGACAACGGTTACTGGCACTAGCGGTGATAACAGCTTTGAGCTGACCAACGACTCCAGCTCCACCTCAAACGACGATTTCGCTTGTAACATTCCAGACTTGAGTGAGCTGCAACAATAGGTAAAAGCACCGACAGTCGGCGGTGATGACATTCTGTTCGTCACCCAAGCTTACGATAATTTATACAACCCAGATGTATTCATTTGTCTGTCCATATTGGCAGCTGGGGTTGGACCTTCTTATATTATGCATAAGGTCCAACTAGAATCTAAGACTTAGTGCAATCATCATTCATTCTCCATATCACAGCTACCGACCCAGTTTATGACAAGAACGGCAATATCAAATATTTCCGTTTAAGAAAAGCCATAACCCAATAGCAAAATTAAGAAATTTTTGTGTGCTTACAAAATACTCCTTAATTTTCTAGTATAATTTTACTTCAACCCAAAATGGGTTTTCTTTGTTTTGGGACAAACAGCGATTTCATGACATTGGCCATTATTAACTGATTTTTTATTAAAATATTTAATTTAATAAATAAATAATACTATATAATGGCTAAATACAAATAAAATATTTTTGAAAAAATCAATCAATTTTTTCAAACATGAAATTCTGTCTTTCCAGAGTTCCAGAGTTCGACTTTCTGAAGTTTTGATTTTTAAAGCTCTCGACGTTCATACGGACAGACGACGAACATGGCCAAATCGACTCGGCTAGCGGTCCTGATAATGAGTCAGGTTGATATATACAAATGATATACTTAAGTCAAAAGCTTTTTTAGGGCTGTAGGTTCAGAAGTTAGATACGACACTTATTTTTCCTTGTGTGTTCCGATGTACTATCCGTAAAATCTCCTTGGTTTAACAAAGAGTTGACACACCTAAGAAATGTAAAGTCCAGACTTTATACAGTCTGGTTTTAAAATTTCGTTAACACTAAGTGCATAACAATTTCCTCCCCTTCCTCGCTATTTTTGAAAATAATACCGTAACATCGAATTAGGCAATAGCCGATCTATTTGCCAAGTTTTTTCAAACAACATATTTCACGTTACCTCATTCCGAACAACCTTACTCTTACGCGGTATTAAAGTCAAATATAATATTTTGCCCCACTCTAAACGAATGCTCACTGCTTTAAGATCTTCAGCGTGTTAAGCCTGTCTATTCGCCAGGCCCCGACGGAATATCCGGCTGTGTGCTTAGAATCTCTGCGGGCCTTGTGCGAGCTTTTATTTGTTTGTTTGAAACTCGTACTCTAAAAGGGTATTCTAGATTTTTTGAAAAGTTACAGGGAGAAGGTAGAATTTCCGACCTTATCAAGTATACAAATTTTTGATTAGAATCAGCCTAGTCGATGTGCCCATGTTCGTCGGTCTGCCCGTAAAAACGTCGAGTTCTCGGGAACGCAACCATGACTATGACTATAAACTAGAAGGTTGAGGTGAAGAGACTCATCGCAAGCAGTGATGCCAATATTTTTCTGAAAAAAGGATAGATTAAAAAAAACGGGAAAACAAGGCTGAAAATTTCAAAAAAGGATGAAAAAACAGGACAGATTTTTTTTTGCTAATTATACCCGTTACTCGTAGAGTAAAAGGGTATACTAGATTCGTTGAAAAGTATGTAACAGGCAGAAGGAAGTGTTTCCGACCATATAAAGTATATATGTATATTCTTGATCAGGATCAGTAGCCGAGTCGATCTGGCCATGTCCGTCTGTCCGTCCGTCTGGCCGTCTGTCCGTCCGTATGAACGTCGAGATCTCAGGAACTACAAAAGCTAGAAAGTTGAGATTAAGCATACAGACTCCAGGGACATAGACGCAGCGCAAGTTTGTCGATTCATGTAAATATGTTCATATATATAAACAAGAGAGAATGCTATAGTCGAGTTCCCCGACTATCTGATACCCGTTACTCAGCTAGTGGAAGTGCGAAGGAGAGTCTTCAGCACTGACAGTTTTTATCGGTTTGTGGGCGTTAGAGAGGGCGTGGCAAAAAGTTTTTTGGCAAATCGTTAGAAATTTACAAGACTAATACAAAAATGAAAAAACATCGAAACATTTTTCAAAATTGTGGGCGTGGCAGTTTTTGGCGGTTTGTGGGCGTTAGAGTGGGTGTGGCAACATGAATCGACAAACTTGCGCTGCGTCTATGTCCCTGGAGTCTGTATTCTTAATCTACCTTTTGTAGTTCCTGAGATCTCGACGTTCATACGGACAGACGGACAGACAGACGGACGGACAGACGGACGGACAGACGGACATGGCCAGATCGACTCGGCTACTGATCCTGATCAAGAATATATATACTTTATATGGTCGGAAACGCTTCCTTCTGCCTGTTACATACTTTTCAACGAATCTAGTATACCCTTTTACTCTACGAGTAACGGGTATAAAAATGGATTTAAATTTAAAAATAAATTTATAATTACCTGACTGCTAAAATCGCATTTAGCGTTTCATCGTCAATTGAATTGATACTGCTTTTGCAGTATTTGCAAAAGCCTTTGTATTTATCAAATGGAGTTTAGTTAACCAGTTTTTAAATTCTGGCTGGTCAAGCCAGAAATCGCGAAATTTTTGTTTATACCCGTCTTTATCTTTTGGCATTTTGGTAAAATGTATGTACTTTGCATGTGTTCTTCTGTGCCAAAAATTGCCGATATTCATTCGAATACACACAATATCGATAACATTTTGCTTAGAAAAGATGCCACATAGTTTGCAAACAAAAACATTTGAATTTATACAAAATTATACTAATTACTTTTTAAAAATTGTAACATTGTCTAAAAAGGATAGATTTCAGGATAAAAATCTTAAAAAAAGACAGATTTCCGGGTTGGCGATGTTTGACATTTTTTCCAGATGAAGCAGTAAAAAACAGGACAGATCTGTCCGGAAAAAGGCTGAATTGGCATCACTGATCGCAAGCTTCAGAACGTTGCCACACCTACTTCCGCCTAAAAATGAAAAGAAAATGTTTTTAATTATGTTTGATTTTATCATTACTTGTTAATTTCCATCGATATGCAAAACGTAACGCCAATGTAACGACCACAAGCTCAAAGAAACTGTGGTCAGTAAAATCGAATTTTTTAAATTTGAAAACTGGAATCGTTTGCCCACCCATTAGTTTTTTTGCCCAAGGCGACCAGTTTTGAAAATATGGAATTTCGAACATTTTTGAAAATCAAAAAGTTGACTTTGAACTTTTTTTACATTGCATTGTTTGCCCACCCTTTAGATTTTTGAAAAAAGTTTTAGCTTGGAATATATAACCTACTAAAGAATTAAGAGTTTCCCATGTCTTAAATCTAAATGTTTTCATTAAATAACAATTGGCCACCCTATATAAATTGGTTTTATCATTTGCCCACCCTTAAAAACCAAAATATTTTCGTTTGTCCGCCCTTAAAAAAAGATTTGCCCACCTCTTAAAACTAAATATTTTCAAAAAAAAACGTTGCCCACCCTTTGAAAATAGTTTTTATCGTTTGCCCACCTCCTAAAACGATAAATATTTTTATAGGGTGGGAAAACGTTATTTAATAATAATATTTAGTTTTGAGAGATGGGTAACCGTTTATTTTTTAATGGGTTAAAATTTCCAAACTGGAACTTTTTTTTTTAAAAAATCTAAAGGGTGGACAAACGATGTTATTGCGATTAAAAAAATAAAGTTCAAAAGAGTCAACTTTTAGAAAATTTTTAAATTCCATATCTTTAAAACTGGACGTGGGCAACAAAAAAACTAATTGGTGGGCAAAGGCTGCGCAAACGATTCCAGTTCTGAAATTTCAAAAGTTCGATTTTACTGACTTCAGCTTTTTTAAGCTTACGACCGCAAGCTGCCCAGTACTGCCACACTCACACTTTTAAAAAATTGTATATTATTTTATTTCATTTTATTATTTATTTGGCCAATTTCAAAAGTTTGGCCAATATAAATTCAAAATGTTGTCCTCGCAAACACACTATTTCTGAAACGGGTCGAGGAACTTGACTAATGAGTAACGTCAGAATATAATTCAGATTTAACAAAAAGTTTTTTGTTTCCAAATGTTTCCACGGCCACAAACCGTTCAAAACAGCCACGCCCACACTTTTGAACAATGGTTTCATATATTTTCATTTTTTATTAGTCTTGTCAATTTGTCTCGGTTTGCCAAAAATAATTGTTTAACGCCCACTGTATCCCTTACAATCCACCCAACAGTCTTCTAATATCCCAGAAGAGGTAGAAATTTCTCGTGTCCACTTCCACTAGCTACTGACAGGTACTCCGAACTCTTATTCTCTTATGTTTTTTATATTATTATTATTCTTGTAAATTTCTATCGATTTGCCAACAAAGTATTTGCCGCGCCCCACAAACCGCCAACAACTGTCACACCCATTCTTCCATTTTTGTATTTTTTTTTTACCAATTTTGACCGATATTCCGAAAAATGAGTGACGGGTATCTGATAGTCGAAATCTGATGAAATCGAAAGCATTTGTCTGCACACATTTTTAATACACACACACTCGCTGCGGAGAGCGGAATCGAGAGCGATACTGAACTGAGCTGGGAAGAGTGTAGAGCAGAAAGAGGGAGCGGAAAGAGGATAGAGGAGCAATAAGATTGGAGAGAGCCTCGTTGCAGGTGTACATTTCCATTTCTTGGCCCACAGCCCAGTGGGCTCACTGAACCCACTGCCTTGGCCAGGACCTGCCCACCAGCCAGCTTCTCTCGACCAGCATCCGACGGCCGCTGGAAGTAATTGCGAGAAAGCTGCCCGACTGGACGACCCTCTCTACTCTCTAAATCTCTCTCTATCTCTCTCTCTCTCTCTCTCTCTCTCTCTCTCTTAGAGCTTTCGGCAGGTACAATGAGCTTCGGCTTACAGCAGCCGCGAAATGTGTCACCAGGACATCCTGGACTCGGGCACTGAGAGCAACTGGGGCAGCGCAGGATAGGATTGCTGGGCCGTAAGCTCTATCCGGGCATACAGTAGTCACTCAAGGGTGGGTAAATGCGTGTGGAGGGGTAAGCAGACGAAGTGCGCTGATGGAACGAAACACATCAAGGAGCAGGCACAATGGGTCACGGGTATCTGATAGTTGAGAAACTCGACTATAGCGTTCCCCTTAGTTTAATTTAATTTTTTGATTGCCAATTTGTTGGATATGCCAACATTTGGACATTTTTTCGTAACACATCCAATAGCTGAGTATATGATAGTCGACGAAATTGACTATAGAGTTATTTTTCGTATTTGAATCACTTGTATGTTCCCAAGGTGCGATTTAAGTTTTAAAAATTTCTTGAATTGTTGATTGGTGGTCCCATTGTCTGCTATAAGTCTAAATTTAATAAAAATTGCTAAAGAATAGTTATTATAATAGTTCATTATTAGTCATACTTTTTTGTTTTCTTGTTTTTTATTCTATCTATATATATAAAAGTTGAGAACAAGTTTCACCAATGATTATAACTCCAGAACGCATGAGCCGATTTCAACGGTTTTGCATTCGTTGGAAAGGTCTCGGGCTCCGTTAGGACAAGAGCAAAGAAAATTCTGGGAAAAGTCAATAGAAAAGCGGGAAAACCGTTTTTTACATCAAGCGCCATTTCTAAAAGATAGGATGTCATTCTTCTCTGCTCATTTCGTTTTATTTAATTTATGAGACAAACTTTATTTGGTTTGGTTGTAACAGCAGGCATTTGTTTTTGAGGTGGTAAGTTGAACTGTGTTAATTATGTGTATCGTGGATTTGCGGTTAAACTCACCACTTCCACCTTCTTCGACTTCCTCCTCCTTCTTCATCAATTAGAAGATGCACGGGCCGAACGTAATAAAGCAAGAAGACTAAAGCATCAACAATCACGCAGGTTTTCAGAAGAAGGAGGAGGAGGAAGACGAAGAAGAAAAAGGTAGAGGAAGAAGAAAGAGGATGTAGAAGAAAGGAAAGGAAGAGGAGTAAGACGAAGAAGGAAGAAGAAGAAGGAGAAGGAAGAAGAAGAAGGAGGATTAAGAAGATGAAGGAGGAAGAAGAAGGAGAAGGATTATGAAGATGGAGGAGGAAGAAGGAGAATGAAGAAGAAGAAGGAATAAGGAGCATGAAGAAGTCAGAAGAAGAAGTGGAAGACGAAGGAGGAGGAAGACGAAGAGGGATAAAACGGTGAATTTGACCTCAAATGCACGATTCACATCATTACACAGTTCAACTTGCCACTTAAAAATCGGGTCATCAATTATTTTACTACGGAATTTAAATGCACCAAAATTGTGCAATGGCACAAGATTGGTTGTAAAAAAATTTATGCCGAATTTAATTGAAGCCACGATATGGTGCTTGAATTTAAACAACTGCAATTCCCAGTGCGTCTATCATTTGCCATGTCCATCAATAAGGTACAAGGACAAACGCTTCAAGTATGCGGGTTGAATTTGGAAGAGCCCTGTTTTTCTCATGTGCAGCTATACGTAGCCTGTTCAACAGTTAGCATTCCAAACTCTTTATTTGTATTCGCTCCAAATGGACAAACGAAAAATATAGTTTATCCAAATGTTTTGGATTGAAAATAACAATTTTCAAATAAAATAAATGACTTTCATATAACCAATTCTAGGAATTTTTCATTGAATTTTAAGACTGCATGCGAATAGTTGGTCCTTAAACTGTCGACAATTAAACCGCACGTTGTTTTCATTTAAAATCTCATTTGCTTTGGCGGGCTCGTGCAGTCAGTGATATCGAGTACCATTAATAGTATCGATATTTTAGCAACAATAATCGGGGAAATCGTTGGGCACCTCTTGTGTTCGACAAAACAATTGAGTTAAACGAAATCCAAAATTATTCGCAACATGGATGAGTCGGAACTGCTATTCAATTTGTTTTACTTCCTGTTGTGCATGGTTATAATCTACCCGCCCGAGGAGTTCCAACGCCTGGGATTCACCATCGAGCAGTTGTTCGCTCGGTTCCTGGGAGAGGAATACCTGGACTTTGTGGGCTACCACCTTCGCCGTACTTCGCTGAATCTCTTCGTGCATTCCTGTCTGCCCTTCTCCTACTTTCTTATCCATAGGCTTAAGTTCTCCGTCTTCGCTACGCAGGAACCCCTGGAGGACTCCGACTTGGACCCGGATTTCCCCATGCCCCAGGAAGCGGTGGCGTTCAAAACGCTTACGTGGAAAACCGCCCAGCGGTTCAGTGTGTTGGCCGTTCTGGCGTTGCCCGCTCTGATCTTTAACTGGCACCAGCAAAATTGGCGTAGGCACCCGATCAGCAAGGCCCTCTCCAAGTACTCCATCTCGCCGGGCAGCTACAGTGCCGTGGCCAGCGAAATTGGTACAGAGTTCCGGCAACCGGAAATATACAAAAAAAAGCTGAACTCCATCAGCTCGGTGATTGCCACGCAGAACTGGATAATAAAAACCACCATGTACAATGTCCACTTTGCGCATCAGACCAACACGTCGCTCAGCGTAGCTAAGGTCAGTTGGCCACGATTCTTTTGCATGTGAGACCCTAATATTTTTTCTGCAGGCAGAGACGTACAATATATCGCAACAAGACCAAAACGATACGTTGCAGATGATAAGTATTATTGTGCGACCAATGAGACATGGTGTAAGCGACTTTCACATAAGAATTAATGCCCTGGAGTTTAGGAATCTGGAGAACCGTATCCGTCGGCCTATCGCAATTCCTTCTAACATTCAGTTCCACCGCAATGTTATTGACCGCTTTGTGGACGTATTTAAGGCGCAAGTCGCCCTAAATCCCATTTTTCCAGAAGATGCAAATACGGATAAGTGTTTTGCCTGCATGCTAAACCAACCAAACACCAAAATCCACAAGCAGTGTGCCGACTTTGATCGCAATGGCGCTGCCCTGGCGGTTGGGGCGTGCTGCTCAAACTGCTACTGCCGCCCCATGTGGTGCGTGGAGTGCCTAGCGCGGTGGTTCGCCGCTCGCCAAAGCGATGTGGATCGCGAAGTGTGGCTGGAGCAGAAATGCACCTGCCCTATGTGCCGAGCCAAGTTTTGTGTGCTTGATGTCAGCTACATCACACCGACAGTCGATGCAACTAACATTACTCAGTATCAAGGCGCTGAAGACTAGGCTGATGATACCACGTGATTTACGACTGTTAAATAGAATTAAAGGACTTTTTAATCAAATCTGGTTCTTTAATGGTCTTATTTAAATGTAGTTATTTTCAGTAAGACGTAAAAACAAACTTAAGAAATATGCATAATATTTAGTGCAATTATCACGTTTTAATCTTTTACAATCTAAGCAAGCTAGAATGTCAAATATTTAAATTTTATTTAAGTACAATTAATCTAAGCATAAAGAGAAAGTGCTCATATGAGACATATTCCTTAGTATGTCCTGCTTAGAAAACCTATAGTGGAATACGTTTACTATCTTACCGCGTTTTATTCTCTTTGTCCTCTCAGTCTGATAAAAAAAAAAAGCGCCGTGCTAATTTATATACATGTGGATGATACGTAATGAAAAAACCTTGTAAATTTCTACAAATTCGTTTCGTAAACACTTTTAAAATTCTCAACCTGGTCCCGTTGGCTTCTTGCCTGGTGAACTAGAGGCGTCATCGGTCCTGTCGAAGAGGCGATGCACTTTGTCAATGCGCTTTTCGAAGTGCAATTTGAGACCTTAAAAAACAAATACTCAATAATTAGTTTCTAACAAAGAGATTTTTTTTTTTTTTTTTTAGTAGATATCATTTTAAGCGTTGATCTATTTAAAATATGACATTTTAAGTTGATCTGATTTCTTAACGAATAAGTCTTTTCAATAACATAGTTTCAAAACTTCCCATTGAAGGTAAGTATTTGAATACCTTCTAAATAAACAAAAACATGAACATAATACAGATAAAACACCAAACATTTTTAAATATTGTAGGCGCGACAGCTTTTTGTCGCCGTTAGAGTGGGAGTGACCTAAATGTTTTTAGCATATGTCAAATGAGCAAGTCAAAGAATCTGCATGATTTCTTTCTTTCCGAAATCTCGACTTTTATACGGATAGACAGATATGGTCATATCGACTCGGCTTTATTTGGTTGGAAACTCTTTCTTCTACCAGTAAAATATTTTTAAACGAATTTGGTATACCATTTGCTCTACGAGTATCTGGTATACAAATCGAATTTATTATACCCGTTACTCGTAGAGTAAAAGGGTATACTAGATATATACTAGTTTGGTGTTTTATACTAGATATACTTTTGAAAAACACAGATAGTATTTGGATATGCCTTTTCTACGACATATAGTACAAGTCTATACCATAGACTCTATAGCCTCAGAGGTGATAATTTTCTGTATCGAGCTGTTTTGTTCAAACAAATGATTTTAAACACACATGCACACGCGCCGTCTAACTTACTGTTAGAGCTAAGTGTTTTAGTTTTTAGTTTTCAGATATTTTAGTTACAAATTAACTTCAAAATACCCATTAGCTCAAATTTTGTGCCGATTTCACCGCTTTTTCCTCTGAACCATTACATGTTTTTTAAATTTAGCATGCAATAATTCTTTTTTTTTGTACTTGCGTATCAAACATTGTGATCTCATAAACGCAGCAGATTTCAATTTTTTAATTTTTTGGTGGTACAAATCTTGAGTTTTGCTAATTATTTTAAGTCAAATAAATAATAAATTCAGTTTTTAATCTAATCTTACAAATAAATCTTCGCAAACTTGTGCACCCAAGGGCAAATAACAAAACAAGAGAGAATGCTATGTTCCCCGACTATCAGATACTCCTTACTCCGAACGAGAAATTAAACAATTTTCTGGAATATCGGTAGAAGTTTGTGGTCGTTGGAGTGGGCGTGGTAAAAAGTGGCAAATTGATAGAAATTTACAAGACATATACAAAATCAAAAAAAATCCAATATATTTCCAAAGGTTGGGCGTGGCAACATTTGGAAACAAACTTGCGCTGCGTCTCTGTCTCTGAAAGCTGCATGCTGAATCTCAACATTCTAGCTTTTATAGTTCCTGAGATCGAAACGTTCATACGGACAGACAGACGCACATGGCCAGTTCGACTCGGCTATTGATCCTGATCAAGAGTATACATTTATACTTCATATGGTCTTTCTCCTTCATGCCTTTTGCATACTTTCAGCGAATATTGTATATTCTTTTACTTTATGGAAACGAATATAAATACTAGATTATTGGTGGAAATATCATGGGTCCTCGGAAAAGTTTGGGAACATAATTCATACATATACTGGTATATATGTATGCACTACAACAATCTTATTTAAACTAGACGTCTTCATAATTTAAATTATGGTGTCTTCAACTTTACAGAATTGACTTACAAAATCGTTTATGTATATTCTTCATTGCCACAAGAAAGGCCGCTTTTGATGGACCACTTAGTATTCCAACACACAAATACACAGTATTCCTAACTTTGTTGCGACCAATACTAACGAACTAGAATCGGTGCAGATTGGCAAACGCAGATACACAACTCACACCCGAAAATCACGAACGCATTTCGCAAAACGGGCTGCTCACTTAGTGTTTGTTAGATATGGGATCTATCAAGTGAAAAGTTATGGTGTATAGGTACGATAATAAAAAAGCGGAAAAGCGCAGTTGCACACCTTCTCGATGTCCTGCATAGATCCTGTTTCGGCGTCGAAGAACATTCCGTCGACCGCATCCCGCTTTTTGTTTTTCGAACGAAAGCGTCCGGATCGGGAAATGGAAATATTGCGCCACTGATGGCCATAGGAGCACCGCTTTTCCTCCTCGCTTAGCACGCTGTCCAGGTAGTGAATCGTCGGCTCGTGGGCGGCTGATTTGGCTTTGCTCATGGTGCCTGGGGGACGACCAACTCTAAATTGAATAAGTTCGGAAGCGTTCTTTTTTGGTCGCGGCGAATGGTGGTTCTGATATTGATACTGCAGCTGATAAGAAAAAACACAGGGCAATAGTCGAACTCGCACTTCTACCGGTTCGGAAGTCTTTTGTTTTGATTGCGTTCGTGGCGGCCAAAGCTAGTTCGCGTCCAATGCCGTCGCGCGTGGTTCCCGTCGAGCTTGTGGTCTGCGACTGCTGCCTTTGCCAGCAAACAAGCCAAATAACAACCACCCGACTCCGAATCCCGCTACGGCACTCAGTCACAAAAAACAACCGATGGAGTAATGTTGAAAAGATGTTTCCACCGCAGATCCAGAACATGTGAGTTTGCTCCTGAAAGCCTAAACAGGTGAGCCAGGCCACACAACCACAAAACACACGCCAATATACATGCATATGTATGTACATATGTGAATTTGGATTGTCCCACCAGTGATGACCGAATCCACCTATTGATACACACATTTACCAGTGTATTGCAATGAACAATCTATAAATGGAGTAGTATGCTCTAAGCTGTTTAATTCGATTTCGAGGGTAAATGATTATTGTATATATTTTTTTTTATTTATAACTTTAATTTATAAAAGTTTCTACATATGACTTTGGACGCCTGTTCCCGTAGTGACGAAGCGCACTAGGAAAGTAACGTTCAATGACTACCATATATGCATATGCACGAGGTATTACATAAAATGTACTTATTCCGCATCAAGTAGATATTAAATAAGTGCATTTTATAAAGTGTATTTATAAAGTCAAGAGAGAATTACATATTTATTATTCGTGACATCAGAAGTGTCGAATATTGAGAGAGCGATGGCCACTTGTTTTTGACATCGTCAATAAGGGTTTTTGTTTGACTAAAGACATTTAGGAAAGAAAACAAGAAAGAACGCTATAGTCGAGTTCCCCGACTCTCTGATACCCGTTACTCAGATATTGGAAGGGCGAAGGAGAGACTTCGACACTAACATTTTTTTGCGGTTTGTGGGCGTTAGAGTGGGGGTGGCAAAACGTTTTTTGGCAAATCGAGAAAAATTTACACAACTAACAAAAATGTAAAAAAAAAAACAAGAGAGAACGCTATAGTCGAGTTCCCCGACTATCTGATACCCGTTACTCAGCTGTTCGAAGTGCGAAGGAGAGTCTTGGCGGTTTTGTGGGCGTTAGAGTGGGCGTGGCAAAAAGTTTTTTGGCAAATCGATAGAAATTTACAAGACTAATACAAAAATGAAAAAATATCAACACATTTTTTAAAAGTGTGTTCGAAGCCGCTTTGGGCGGTTTGTGGGCGTTAGAGTGGGCGTAGTCAACAAATTGACGCTGCGTCTATATCTCTAAAATCTGTATGCTTAATCTTAACCTTAAGGTATTTACAGTTCCTGAGATCTCGACGTTCATACGGACGGACAGACGGACATGGTCAGATCGACTCGCTTATTGATCCTGACCAAGAATATATATACTTCATATGGTCGGAAACGATTGCTTCCGCCTGTTACATACTTTTCAACATATATTGTCTACCCTTTTACTCTACGAGTAACGGGTATAAATATAAGTAATGTTACATATATAGAAAAATAAACAAACAGAATCAGCCAACACATTTAAATTTTTTAATAACTTACTTTACTAATTTCCATTCAGTAGTACATATGAGCTTTATCAAGTCGTAGTCAAAAGCTACACCGGCATCTCAGGTCACTGGTATTATATTTTTGTATGTGTATGACAAGAGTAGCGATATGTTTTGGCTTATAGCAAAGTTATCTCGTAAACGTATTCTACACCCTGACCAAGACGAGAACTGACTAAAGAGTTAGACATTTGTCATATATATTTTCAATGGATATTCAATCTTTTTCGCTTGGTTTTAAAAATTTAATTTAAGAATGGTTAATTTATTGTCTTGGTGAATTCACAAATACATTAAATTGGTAATTAGAAGGGCATCTGACTGGCGTTGTTGCGGAATTTTGATCAGTCATCACACTGTAGCCTATCTACCAATTGCACACACGTATTTTACTTATGTTCCCGTTGATAAGCGCAAACAGACAGAACAAACAAGCACTTGCTAACAATTATAAATGATTAAATCGTTTTTTGGAGCGTTCACTTCGGACAGTTCTTTAACAGTATATTTCGTATTTGCTTTTGCTACTACGAGTGTACGCATACGCCAAACTGAACACCTTTTCACATAATGATTCGCTTGCCGTTCAAACTTCGAAGCCAAGTTTAAGTAAGGGTTATACATATAAATCAGGCAAAATGGTCAGATCCAAAAACACACATATTCTAGGTAAACAAAAGCTTTGTCATCCAGGTGGTTACTGTGCGGATTTATTATCAAATTTCTCAGTGACTCGGCAGCGCAGAGGGCTTAGGGGATTTAGTAAACGCATTATTATTGTTCCACCTTTGGAACCAGCACCTGCAGCCAAACCTGGCGCCAATTCGTTCGGATAGGCTTTTATCTAATGAGCAATGAATGAGCACTATACTAAAAAAATATTGAGAACAAAACAATACTAAACTATACAGATTTTCTGTATTGGGTTTAACTCACCCACAGCCGAGGGTATTTTTTATTTACAAAAAGGGCAACGTATAAATTCAAAGGAGTGGAAGCATGTACAAATATAAATCCATTATCTTCTATTTCAATGTTAGACCTAAGCAAGGAAATACCGGTTTTTTCACCAACTATTCTGCAGGGCTAGTCAGCGTCTATTTTTAATATACATCTATTTTCCGGCAATTACACATAGTGTACTTTAACAATTAATTTAGCTTTGTTTTCTGCAGACACAGCAAAAATTAGGTCCACCTTAATTAGGTGGTCATGCAAGTGTTTTGAAAGTGCAAGAGGTAAAACAATTAACATAAAACAAACGATAACTCGTAGAAAACAGTTGGGCCTACAAATTTGATGTGACACCAATTACTTCTAGACAACGCTACCGCCACTATCACCGCGTTGGTGCGTGATTACAGCGTCCACTCGCTGTGCTGGAGGCACTGCCCTCTGCTCGGGCTGCCTATCCTGTCGCGCCGCCCCTGCCGAGTTATTATTGTTGCGATGCATGAAGTTGCGAATATTTTCCTCCGTGTAGTCCACAATTCGGCGCTTCTTTCGGCGTCCGTATTGTTTCTGCTTCAAATAAATTTTTAGGATTCCCTTGACCGTTATAAAGGTCAGACCCCCAAGCAGAGTGCGATGCAATGTGTTATCCACGGTGTCAAAGAGAATACGTCCTACGATTGACGATATAGTGGGCAGCAACAGAGCCCCGCAGAAAACCCGCGTGGCCGAGACGGGGTCAGAGAGAGCAGGTGTGGCCGGATTGGTGATGCTTTGCTGATCCTCTTCTTGGCTACTGTTTAAAGGTAAAGTAATAAAAGCTTGTTGACCCTGACGTTGTTGATACACTTACAGGTTCGGATAAATAAGGCTTACAAACGGAAACTTGCGCACCACCGTTCCGCGGTTTCGAATAAGGCGCAGCAATGCATCCTCCCAGCGAATCAATCGACCAAGTACGAGCCCCACTGGAATCGCCGGCAGCCCAATAAGGAGAACGAGCGGATCTCCAGCCTCCATTATGGACATGCCGTGCTCATGTCCGACAATCTACGGACGGCGAATTCGCTTAGCATGACAAGTCATTGAAATTCATAAGTTGTACCTGTAAGAATGTCACTGCTCCGTAAGTAACTGCTGTCCAGTATAGCGAGCCTACGAAGAAGCCAGCCGCCAGGAAGGGGCTCAGGCGCTTGATGAGGTTATCTATCGCTTCTAATGCACCTCCAAACTTGCCCATCTGCGGGAACACTATGATATACTCCGTTTGGCATTGCGGGCACGATACAGTGCGTAGAGCGTTACCCTTCTGGGTTTTTTCATCGATCCAGCGGTAGAGGCAGCTCTGGTGTACCCACTTGGTGGTGCCCCGGCACTGGCAGGGCTTAACCCACGCCGCCAGGCGGTTGTCCTCATCGGTGGCAAAGCAGATCCAGCAGCACCGTTCAGCCTCCCCCCCATCGACACCCACCTGGACGGCAGTGGAAACATCCGTGGTATTGTTCGCTGAAGCAGGTGGAACAGTCATCGTGGTGTGGCCCTCCCTGTCTGGTACTGCAGGCGCCGCACAGTCCGCAGAGGGCGCTGCAGCTTTGTCGGGCATTTCGCTGAAAATATAACACCATGTTTTATGTTTATCTCATGCACTGGGGACCGACATTTAGGTCCTGCTTACTTTGCTTTCACTAAGCTTTTTTGTGCGCTAATTTGCCTTTTTGTTGGTTTAGGATTGTGTCTTCTTAACTTTTATTTCGGATGGTTCAACAAAAATAAAACTAACTAAATAAACCAGATCTGATTTTTTCTACCAGGGCACTTTCGATGATTTTTTGAAGGGACCAGATCCCAGGTTGCATTTTTCAGGTCGTCTTCCATTTACCCTTACGTTGGTCACACTTTCGCTGATATCGCAACATAAAATACTTCTTTGGGATTAAGTCGTGTTATTTTTAAGTGGGGGATTCCAGAAGGACAACCCCTTTTATATATGTTGTACACTTTTAAAAAACAGTCCGCCTACTGACAAAAGATTCAAACGGATTTGATATTTTCTATCTGTACCAAAACTAACTTTTAAAATATTAACCCTACTCTGTTACCTTCCAAAGAAAAACCTCACTGAAACTTTCGTCAATAATACAGAATAATAACGGAGAGGGATGCTCATTTGACCCTATAGAATATAAATTCTTCTTCTAGGTTACAAGTCGAGTGGATCCCGCCGAATAAATGCAGAGATATCAGGGTATAAACAACTTTGATTGCTGGCAAATAACTTTAAAACAACGAAAGTGATCATCAATTTACCTATTTCTTTACCACAGATTTTTTATTTTTTTAGCACCCCCATGTCGACGCTCGGATGTTTTGTTCTTATCACTGCGGACGGCCGTCCACATTGTGACGATTCGCACCCGCACTGCAATATTACTGCAAAAAGAACAACATTTCGAGAAATTGTCATAATTTTTGGTTGAATTATTTTTTTCTTTTTAATTTTCATTATCAAGACCATACGCCTATTTTAAATTATTTTTCATACAGCGCTTTCAAATTATAACAAACACAGCACGATGACTCCGCTACGCGTCATAACTCAAGTGGATGCTATTCCAGTTCGTTATTCTCGTTTTGCCGCCTCAGTGTCGTGTCATGTTCTTCCGCATCATCTTCATCGAAGCCAGCCATAAGGCGATTGAATATGTCACCAAACATTCCGCCCAAGCCGGGCGGACCAGAATGGGCTGGCTCCGGCTCCTCGTCGAAATACAGCACCCCAATTTTGGCCACGTACTTTAAAAAAGATGTGTCGCGCTTTAGGGATGGATCGTACAACTTGCGTAAGGCGCGAAACCCACCCACAAGCTTCGCGTCTATAAGGCGAAAAAGGAAGTACAAGAAGTTGACCAACGGTTCCTGGTAGGGGAACTCATGCTTAAGCAGCTTGCCGTGGTAGCGTGTGTACTCAGTGAATGTGTCCCCTGCAGTTTTTCGATCCTTAAGGGATAGCTGCTGCAGCACTGCTTGCACCAGGAACAAATCTACCTCGCCCTGGAAGCCCCTGCTCTGGCTGATTTCAATTAGCACTCGCCCACAAAGGCTGCCATCCTGGCAGAGTAGATAGTGGTGGCGAGCCGACTCAATGTTGCCCTCGGTCCAAAACACGTGCGCAATTAACTTATGGAGCACTGGGTGGCCATACTGGCCATGCAGGGCCGTGCTCCACTTAATGGTCCGTTGCTAAAAGGATCAAATACCTCATTATCGCGACACGTCGCGAGTAATAACGTCAGAGACTCACAATAAGAGTTTCGCGCTCCACAGTACCGGCGTTAAGTCCGCGGATCAAGGCTCCGAGGCGTGGAACCCACAGGAAATTGTCGGTATCTTCCGCCTGCGGTCCTCGCTTCTCTAACGTGTCCAGCAGAAGGAGGCACAGGTCAGCCGCGCTGCTTTCCTGCTCCTTGGCAATAAGCTGCTGTGCTCCATCAAAGAGCAAATTTAGGCAGTCCTGATAGCGTTTCTGTGCCGTATATCTAAGGAAAATAATTTTTTATTGGATTACATTTCATCGCACGCCTTATACAAATAGGGTACCGAAAATACAGCGTCCTATACATCATATGCGCTTCATAGAATTCTCCTCCTGCCAGAGACTGGGACAACTTGGCAAGCACTCTGCTGACACCGCGCTGCCCAGTGAACACGGCACTGCCGCTGGCTATTGCACCTGTCTCGGCGGCAGACATTTGGCTGTTTGTTATGTTGTTTCGTACGCTTTAAGCGACCTTTCCGATTATTTGAAAGCCAAATTTTATAATTTATTTTGTATTTACATATACCAGCTTCCCAATGACGGACTATCGGTGTCGATTGCCAAATATTACACTCTTTGCACAGGTGCCTTGTGTCAAACCGAAAGTAAGAGGGTTCACACTTTTAAACAAGCTAAAAAACATTCGTAAGAATACTTTGATAGTTTTCTTCTTACTCATTGTTACAAAGATTGAAATTTTTATATCTTCCTTTATAGTTATGCTTTGTTGTAAGCCAACTTATATTTTTTCGTTATACGGATATTAAATTTCGAATGAAAATATTTTATTGGCCTATGGGCAGTAATAAGATAAGACATATCTAGTTTTATGACCCTTATTGATTTTGAGCTAATAAAATTCTTCGTTAAACGAATTAACGAAAACGTTAAGCTAAATTGACCATATGTTCAAGGTTCACACAACAACTAATGTATATAACGCTGGTGCTGTTGCGCCCTCGTGTGAACAGGCCTAGTCGATGACTCCTATGGAAAGTAGCGGGAAGAACGGGAAGATACAGCAGCTGAGAATTGCCATTGTGGAATATTTTAAAACTTCCAAATCAAATGGATAGTGATCTGAAAAAGAGTGGTTCCGGAACCAGGATAGACAAACCCACACCGGTAGCCGGAAATCTCTTTGCCGCCAGCGGTTTCGCTCCCAATCGTTGGGTCAAACTGAATGTTGGTGGACAAATCTACGCTACTACCATCGACACTCTGGTGGGCAGAGAACCGGATTCAATGCTTGCTAGGATGTTCCTGCAAGATGGCAGCATGATGCCGAGCGAGAGGGACGAGCAGGGAGCATTCCTAATTGATCGGAGTCCTCATTATTTCGAGCCGATCATCAATTACCTTCGCCACGGCCAATTCGTCTGCGATTCAAACATCAGTGTGATGGGCGTTTTGGAGGAGGCGCGGTTCTTTGGAATCTTTTCGCTCGTCACCCATTTAGAGGAACGTCTGGGACAGCAGGAGACGCCGCTGGTGGACAGACCATTAACTCGCAACGACGTCATCAAGGCCATTATTCAGACCTCTGTGATAACGGAGCTACGCTTTCAGGGCGTTAATCTGTCCGGGGCCGACCTACGAAAGCTAGATTTTCGAAACATTAACTTTAAGGTGTGCGCTAGCGAAATTCTCAATGTACTGCCTACCAATCGTGAAAAAATTTGTATTTTCTACGTTTTATCATACGAAAGTTTAAATCTTTCAACCGCGTATAACGACTGCCTTTTAATGCAATTGGAGAGAGTATGTAGTTTAAGTCAGTAGTTTGATACTCAGTAAAGGGGGTATTTTTGTCCCCAGATATTTTAGTCAACAGCCTAGGTAATATAGCCATATATTTTTAACCGTCTTAGCTGTGTGCTAGAAGCTTATCAATAGTCCTCTGATTGAAAGTCAGTGTAAAAAATAAGAAATGAAGTAGATGTTTTAAGCTGAAGCCAATAATTATTCATCCCTTTTCGCTTTACAGTATGCCAACATGTCGCACTGCAATTTGTCTCACACCAATCTTAACTACTGCTGTCTTGAACGGGCGGATCTCCAGTACGCCAACTTGGAATGTGCCCAACTAGTGTCAGTGCGGGGACTTTGCGCGAATATGGTAAGCCCTGCCAAACGCTATTAAATTAACACTTAATTTGTGCAACTAGTGTTAACAACAACCATTGTTCTTTAGATTCATCTCTTTATTCTTAAAAGACTCATAAGCCATCCAACTAGGCTAAGAAAAGGGTAATCTGTCTAATCTTTCAGGAAGGTGCCAATCTCCGTGGGTGTAATTTCGAAGACCCAACCGGAGTTCGAACCAATCTAGAGGGTGTTAACCTCAAAGGAGCATGCCTGGAAAGCAGTAACATGGCCGGTGTTAACTTACGTGTGGCAAATTTAAAAAACGCGAATATGAAGAACTGTAATTTGCGGGCTGCGGTCTTAGCGGGTGCCGATCTGGAAAAATGCAATCTTTCAGGAAGCGACTTGCAGGAGGCAAATTTGCGTGGGGCAAATTTAAAGGACGCAGAGCTTACCCTAATGGTTACCCCATTG
The DNA here is from genome assembly GCF_016746235.2 of Drosophila teissieri. Taxonomy (NCBI): domain Eukaryota; kingdom Metazoa; phylum Arthropoda; class Insecta; order Diptera; family Drosophilidae; genus Drosophila; species Drosophila teissieri. Next base: position 3,626,602 of record NC_053032.1, read on the forward strand.
CACATGTCACAGGCCATACGATGATTTCTGCGTAGGTTACCTATCACGTTTTGGGTCTATATAAATATAAATAAATACTTTAACAATATTTACTGTAAATAACCGTAGATTTAAAAATAAACAGAATTAGGATTATATTTCTAAAGTCGTAGGTATTTTTATTGGTTTTTGTTATATAGTCTTAGTGATGCTAAAACCTAGCCTTAATGAATTTATATGAAAGACACGCACATTTATATGAATCATTCCTTAAGGACCTTGCATTTCTTGATGGCAATTACATAAGGGTTAGTATAACATTTCTGAAGACATAACTGGGTGCCTGGGCTAATGATAGTTCACCCATCGTATCCTTTATCAACAAGAATACTTAACATAGAAAAATAAAAAACAAGGGAAATCGCTATAGTTGAGATCCCTTTACTTAACTTACGTACAAAAAAGTGCAATATTCTTTTTGGCATATCCATAGAAATTGGCAAAAAAAACAAATAAAATATCAAAAATACGAAGAATGGTTTAAGTGTGGGCGAGGGAGTTTTCGGTGGTTTGTGAGCGTTAGAATAGGCGTGGACAAAATTTAAAATAAATTGTAGACAAATAATAATAAAATGAAAAATGTTCAACTCATTTATCAAAAGTGTGCGCGTTGCAGTTCTGAGCGTTAGAGTGGGCATGGAAACATTGCAAACGTTGCATATATATAGTTACATATACATATGTATAAAAAACTAAACTAAAGTTCAGATATAAAATCTTTATTTCCTTAATTTTGTAATACAATGCAATACAAAATCGTTTGACCATTTTCGGACAGGTCCTAACACTTCAAGCGGAAAAAATACTTGCATGTAGATCCCAGGTAAATTTTTAGCGGAGTGTAGAAACTCAGATGTATAACTTTTATATTATTTCTAGCTAAAGCAGCGGTAAAGAAGCTAGTTTGCCCAAAAAGTGAACCATAGCAAGCAACCCTATACGAAATGTATCGATGTATCGCCTTTGCGATGTTTTTTTACGTCACCAGAGAAACGTCAATTTTCAAACGTGGTTTGTTGGAAGCCAGCGGAGAACGGTAGACGTTGCTTGTGAACTGTGAACTGTGTAGCCGTAGCCTGAGCCGGAAAATATTGTGAACAGAACTAAGACACAACTGGCAAGCGATTCGATGGAGGACCAAAGCAACGCAGCTCCCGCTGTCGCCGCGGAGAACGGCGCAAACACCGCGCAGGAGGTGTCTTCGACAAGTAAGTGGCCTGCTCTACTACCCCGTCCGCCCGGGCGTCTGAAAATTGCACGTAAATCTCGCGAGTGCTGGTGACTTCATAAATATTTTGTGCCGCGCTTCGCCAGCCTTTGTCATCCAAGGTGAGTCCTCATGTTCGAGAGGGGCAGGTGCACGATTCGGCCATTTTCTAAGTGCGGAGGTAGAAGCAGAAGATTGTCAAAATCCGCCATATTTATTCTAGGAGACCCTAGCTGTAAATAAGAGTTGCCGAAACGTCGAAGTTGCTTGTTGTTGACACTAATTACGTCATCTTTGCGTGCATTCTACACACAATTACAAAAAGTGAAATGAATCATTTTCGGTGCTCTTGGCCGATTTTGAGATTCTGTGCTCGCAGTGTCAATTCGCCCGCCCGTTTTCGCCCCGGCTGCCCGCAACCACTACACGCGAACGGTATTGCTCGCACGCATACATATTAATTGAGAAATTCGCGACTCGATGCTCTCATCGCCGAGAAATGTGTGCGTGCGAGTGTGTGAGTGTCGAAGCGTTTCCAACGGATTGGTATGCGTTAATATCGATATTTGGGTTCTCAATTTGTATTTCTTGTTGAACCCGCCAAGGAAGACGGTCGAAATAGTTTTACTGGCCATTATACACTCCATTTTTTTTTTGACAAGCGCACACACATGCACGTTAAGGTGTGTTCTAGAACTAGCACAGGTGGTAACCCTGCTGACTCGATTTTGCATGCAGATTTTTGTTTTCAATGGGCCGGAGTTTGCTGGTGTTTGTTTGGGCCAATTTCACATCTGATTGCTGGGCGTGAAAACCGGTGTATCAGCCGCGGTATCACCATTAGTCCAGCGCCAACTGGCGTGATAACCTGTGTTCAATTCAGTAGATAAGGCCAGCGGCTGGGAGCGATTCAGCACATTTGATTTGCACTTGCACAATCATCCTCCCCTAACAAGAATCAACATGTGCGAGTAGGGAATCGGTTGCATCCGCACGATATCGAACTTACAGGTCTGCTCCGGTTCATAAATTGCTTGAGGATGGGGGCTAAGCTACATAGTACTTGATTTAAGGAAGGCTAGCTAAACATAGCTCTTAATCACTCACACAATTGCGAGACATCTTGTCAAGCTGGGAGCTCACCGCTGCATTAAACTTAAATATGTTTATTTTAGTCATCTACGAATGTTAGATTTCAGGAGTTTTACTTAATCACAGTGTGTATATAAAGATTACAAATTTTATTTTAACAACCATGCCTTGTTACAGCCCAGCCCATAGAGCCCACAAAGCGCTCGCTGCGCGTGCAGACCTGGAAAAAGATCCAAGAGGGCAAGGTTGGCATTGGATTCAACAACATATTTAACCGAATTCCTTCGTTCGTGGGTGCCGATAAGGCTGCTGCCCTGTTTGTCAACGAAGAGGAGTTCAAGAAAGCACGTAAGAGAGGACCATAGCCCTGTTTTCAGTGCACCATTTATTCCTTTCCTCCGTATTGCAGAGCACATCAAGGTAAACATCGATCGCGTTTTGCATGAGTTTAAGGAACTGGCGTTGCTGGCCGACAAGTCTGTTTACTTGCCCAGTACCCGTGAATCTTCTGCACTGTGCCTAAAGGTAGATGTGCCGGCCGATGCCACCGAGGAGCAGAAAAAGGAGGCTCTGCGCGTTCAGGATATTCAGAAGTTCCGCTCGGAAATTGGACTGGACAGCGGTCTGAAGCTGGACATCGTGGTGATTGGCTCTGTCGTAGTATCACGCGAGGGCTACCGCATTGGACGCGGAAATGGATTCGCTGATCTGGATATCGGCCTTCTTATTGAATTGGGAGCCATTACACCGAAGACTGTTATTGTCACAATTGTTCACGACATGCAGGTGGTCGACTCACTGCCCCCGAATCTATTCCAGAAGTACGATACGCCAGTTGACATCATTGCAACGCCCTCGGAAATAATCCGCGTTTCAAAACGCTTGTCTTTTCCTAATGGGATTTACTGGGAGCTTCTGTCCGAGCGCCGTCTTAAAATATTGCCCGTGCTTCAGCAGCTTAAGGAAAGGGAGGAGAAGGTGGGAAAATCGATATCCCTCAAGGAGGAAGACACCGATGTGGAGCAACATCAAAACAACAGACGCCGACGTGGGCCTGTGCGTCGTCGCTTCCAGCGAGGGAACCCAGGGCGCACAACTTCACAGACTGACAACGAACAACCGCAGGGCGTAAGTCGAATCCGCCACACTGCCAGGACTATTGAGTAACTTTTAATCTTTAATTATTAGGAGACCACTCAGAAACGCACTCCGCGCCGCAAAGGTCGTTTCGTCAATCGCCGCAGACGTACAACTAAGGTTAGTAGTTTAAGTATGAAAGTTATCCCAAGCATAATCATATTATTTTTAGTCTGAGGGCGACCAGTCTGCTGTTGAAGGAGGTGCTAAGAGTGAGGATCGTAAGTTAGAAGAGGCTGGCGCTGATGAGCGTCGTCCAAAGAAGAACAAGAATCGTGGACCTGGTGATTTTTGCATTAAGTTGACCAATTTGTCTCGTGATATTCGCGTCAAGGACTTAAAGTCGGAGCTCCGCAAACGTGAATGCAACCCAATGTCAATTACTTGGAAGGGTACGTCACGTATAATTGGTTTAAAGGATCTAAGCTAACTTTACCTTTTCGTTAGGACACTTTGGGAAGTGTTTCCTGCACTTTGGAAACCGAAAAGGGATTCCCAGTACTCAGGACGACGTAGAAAAGGTGTTGAAGTCCCTTAACGATCTCTCGCTTACTATTACCACTGGTGGCGAGATAGCTCCATCTGGCGCAACAGGAGATTCCGTTGAGAAAGCGGAACCAGCTGAGCCTGCAACGCCTGTGCAGACTAGGACTATTCTCGTCAACGTGGAGCTGATCAATTTTGGAGCGAAGAAAAGTGTAAGCTCTCCTGGTGCCAATGCCAGTGCAGGTGAGGACGGAAAACCAGACGCACAAAACGTAGGAGAGGCCGGATCTTTCGTAGGAGGCGATGTGGGTGGTGCGCGCATCGAGGCTGTCGACACCACTACAGTATAGTATGACTTTGCGCTTGGCGCAGCCAATGAACGGTCGCGGCGGACTTCCGCCGGCAGCGCAACGTTTGGAGTTCAACGAAAAAAAGTAACATTTTGTTTAGAAAAAATCGGAAAATACCAAACAAAAAACTATTAGAAAGCGAACTCCGGACAAACACAAAGTACACTCAACATACACGCAGACAGTTACACTACACATTGAAGATCATGTCTTGCAGCTTGTAGTTTCTTCTTCTCCTTCATTATTCTAACAATCAAAAATATCACATGCAACTTTTCCTAACGAGAACACAAATCATTGACGCTTTTTCTAAACAATTGCATTTGTTTTTTGCCTAAGAAAATTGATACGATTGCAGAAATACTCGTTCCACAAATTCAAAGTGGAACCCCATTTCTACTAAATAATCCTTTTACTAACTTCTTGTGACTTGTTACAATTCGGAGTTAGAGATCTTCTAAATATTTGTTAATTTGATTTCACAACTCGGCACTAAATTCGTTTTGCTGTATCTCTGTTAAGCAGTTGACCTGCTAGTAATAGGGTTTGAAGTTGAGTGCGAAGTTGAAAGTAATGTTCTACTAATAGAAATGAGAACTAATAAATGAGAAATACCGCGAGTAAGAAAAAATGAATTAAACTATTTACATGTTGCATTTGGTTAGTCTTTCCCAACTTTCACCGCAGACATCAATAAATTTAATAATAATTTTTAACAAAAGAACAACAAATGTGTGAAATCAACCATTATACAATGCAGAACAAAATTATTTACTTTTTTTTTATACACAAAAGGCATTACAAAAAATGTGAAACATGAATGAAATATAACTTGAAATAAAAATTTAAAAAAAATCGTAAAAATAATCATGAACGGTAATTACCCGTTTATTATGTTTTTGGTGTTACATCTTACAATAAGTACAAAGTAGCTTAGGCCTTTTTATTCAAAAGATATACCCTTAAATATGTAAAATGTCATAGCTCTGTATATAATATGCACATATACAAAAAATGAAATTCAGGAGTTCGAAAACTAGGACCCATGAGACCGGGTCTGGTTATTTGGGCACCTTGAAACCTGTTGCTTATTAACCGCTACTTAGATTTTATTTTTAAAACGGTCTTGTCGGAATGTTAAGCGTGTTAAGCGTTCTTTATTTTGCGGTTATGGAGTGCGATCAATGAACTCAATGATGTCCCCCTTTAACTGGGCGGCTGTGGATGATGCGGTCGCACAGTCGGCGTCGTGCACAGTGGAAGCGACAGGTTTCTCTTGGATGGGAGCCAGGCTGTTCACGATGGAGTTGGCCATGGCCAGTTCCAGTTCGCGCTGCCAGTCGTGTTCCTTTTGTTCCATGGCTTTACGCTTTAGCTCCTTGTAGCGGTTGTAAGCAATGAACTCTTTGACCAGCGCAGTCTCGGGATCGCTGTCACGTTGTGCTGACCTCTGCTTGGCCAGGCGCTTTTTCTTTTTATGCAAGGGCCGTGATTCCACAATCATCTCCTCCAACTCTAGGCAGGGATCACAGTTAAGGTGGTCTTCGGGAGGTTTATAGATGGGTTTGATCTTCTTTTCGAGCACCATCTGGAAGTCAATGTTGCGCAGCATCGGCGTTTGATGCAGCTCCTGCCTTGTGCTGATCCTGGCACCCGGATAAGTGGAAAGTAACTGCAATAGTCATAAAGTTTTAGCCACTGCCCCTTACAATAAAATGATTCAATCCACCTTCTGCAACAGATCGACAAAGTTGCTGCTCCAGTAGCGGGGATAGTGCACTGGGGTGTTCAATATATTCTTGATCTCCGCCAGAGGGCTGTTCGAGTGAACTACAAAGGGTCGAATGTTTCCCCGCATTTCATAAGCAACGACGCCAAGGGACCACCAGTCTACCGGATAGCTATAGCCAGCTAAAATGGATAGAAATAGGTTTGATAAAAAGACAAATTGAAATATTTTTCAAGTGTGTGTGACAGTGCTTCACCCGTTAATCATGTGGTAGATTCGTTTAAGTATGTAACAGGTAAAAGAAAGCGTTTCCAACCCCATAAAGTATAAAATATAATATATATTTGATCAGAATCACTAGCCCAGTCGATCTGCCGTTCTTGTCTGTCCGTATGAACGTCTCGATCTCGGGGAAGCTAGAAAGTTAAGATTAAGCATGCAGGGACATCTTAGACATAGGCTGTTTCCAAATGTTGCCACGCCAACACTAACGCTCATCAAAACTTGCATCGCCCACACTTTTGAAAAATGTGTTAATTTCCTTTGGTTTTATTATGATGTATCTTCATTTCTATCAATATGTCAGAAAAATAATTAAATTTCTCGATCGCATTTCCACTAGCTGAGTAACGGGCATCTGATAGACGGGGAACTTGACTATAGAGTTCTTTCTTGTTTATGAATTGTAATCATCAACTTTCTAGCTATGGAGTTTAGTTACCCGATAGGATTGTGATCCTGATCAAAAATACTTTATATGCTTATCTAAGTATTGGTTAATTCCTATTCAAATAAGAAGGGCACGCACGAATGCCAAATTATGGTGCCTTGATAGCAATAACAGCATCTTCTCCGAGTCATCCATCCCAGTCAGCTCATCCAATCAAACCAACTTTATTAATTAATTTATTCTCTGTGTTCCATGAATTCTTTTGTTGAAAGAACGTTCTGTTCTGTATGGTTCCTTACACAAGGTACAAATTTCTTCCAAGTAATTCAAGAGAATAAACCGAAATGGCCAATTACGTCAAAATTTGTGGTTCTGCGTACATATGTACATATGTTTATTAAATAGCATATAATATATGTAAGTACATCAACAATAAATTTAAATTTATTTTTGATTACTATAACTAATTGCCAAAACAAACTTTTGGTATTCAAATATTCTTGAAAATGCCTAGTACATAGTAGTAGATCAATTTACTCACCCACTTCGTCCAAAGCACACAGGAACACCTCCGGCGCCATGTAGGGCTTAGTCCCTGACATACTGCAGGCCAAGGAATTTTTTTGCAACCTCGTTGCAATATTAAAATCAGTCAAATGAGCATGTCCTATATGTGATGTATATATTAATATATCGTGATGTTAATCTTAATAATATCTAAATATATATATAATATCTAAATTTGTCCAATATTTGCTTGTAAATATTTAGATTTGTGCACTTGCTGACCTTGTTTTATTTTTCGGATATCATATTTCACTTTTCCAATCCAACTACTTGCCTAGTTTTTTTTTTACTAAATAAAGCCTTACCCGTATCGTCCAATAAAATATTGTCGGGCTTGATGTCTCTGTGAACTACTCGATGCGCCTGCAAGTACTCCAATGCACTGCCGAGCTCGCACACTAATAAGGCCACACTCTGCTCGGAGAATTCAACCTGTGGAATAGAGAGTACGTACTTAAGGATACACAGGTGGTAGTTGTCATGGAAAAACTCACTCTGTTCTGTAAATGATATCTTAAGTCCCCGCCTGTCAACAGGTCGCAAACCATAAACAAATCCTCCTCATCTGTAAAAAGCAGGAGAATTGTAGCTTCAAAAGGAATACTGCAAGTTAATTTGCATTTTGATTGACAATTAGCAAAAGACAGATAGCAAAATCCGGGATGAACGGTGCCTTAGAAAAACGCTACCAGCCGGTAAGTCGAACCAAAGACATTAGAGTTCTAATGTCTTTGGTTGAACAAGCCTCGGCAAAGGTAGAACCATCTACTTATTTTCATATGCTTGTTCATAAATATGGATATATTTACGTTGGTGGACAATCAAATTGTCTCGCTAAAGGAAAATTTAATTATTTCCTTTTTAGGGTTTGCCAGGAACAATAGGAATTAAAATTATTTAACAATGTTGGCGGTACTATACTCGTCATACACAGATTAAAACGGTGTACTAGATTCCTTTAAAAGTGTTTTAAACAAATATGCTTCAATAGAATCTGCATGCTATGTATATTTTAAGTTTACTTGGCAGCTTTACATATTTCCTCGTTTGAAACGCTCATACTTGATTGCGTTCATGTTCGAGAATTGTACCTGCTGAGACTTACCCTGAAACGAGAACCATAAATTGACGAGAAACGGGTGCTCCAATGACGATAGCAGTTCCACCTCTTTAATGACGCCGCCGAGAGCTCCGCGCATTTCGCAGGCAGAGCGACTAACATATTTCATCGCGTACAGGATGCCGCTATCACGCTTTTGGACAATGCACACCTGCGAAAATATGTTGTAAAGGCGAGGGTTTTCTCGAAAAATTACAAAATACTGCTCCTACCTTTCCAAAACTGCCCTTTCCTATGGCGCGAAGTATTTGGAAATGGTCAAAATTTACTGTAACGTAAGATAGGAAAAGTATTTAGGTAACAGTAGGTGTTCACTATTCCTCTTCAGAGCATAAAAATCCGTAACAAATCTATATATGAATTTTTATTTGCATTCGGCAGCACACACACCCGATGGCATCTAACTTGGCATTTGGCTCTGGCAGTCTACACACAGCATGTGCCCCATTGTGACCGAGTGCTTCTCGGGAAGGAATTTCGGAATAATCTGGATCAACTGAAGTCTTTGCCGTGGGCACAGGAAAAAAGGAGGTAAAACATCCACTCGCAGAAGCCATAAATTCGGAAAACAGTGCACTATGAGCTCTTGGAAATGCTGCCTACCTAGGTAGCTGATTCTCAGCTCAAGCAGCTGCTGGCAGGCGCTTGCCAAAAGAAACCTAAAGTCATCTCCGAGAATGGGTATCTCCAGCAGGTTTAGCGAGATCCTGGTCAGCCGGTGACGCCATATGCTTCCCAGCAGGGGGCGACAACGCTTGTAGCTCTGCATCATAGCAATCTGATCGGACAGTTCCAGGAGTCCTAATATCCTAGACAGGCACAGGTCGTCTACAAACTCCATTGTCTCCGGTCTACCTCGGGTGTAAGTGCTCCACAAATTTAAGCAGTAGATGTTTTAGCCGCACGCCCACTGTGTTTTTCGATATCATTGTGAAAAACTATTTGAGGGACGATTGTAACAGTTTTGTTTCCCCGATATATTTTGAATCTTTCTTCGGCTTAAAAAAAAATTGAATTTTAGATATTTTAATAAAATTTGTTCGCAAGGATTGTTTGATGGTCAGGTCGAATTACAGTTTTTGCTATTGTATTAACATATTTTAATATGACAACCACACTATAATTATACCCGTTGCTCGTAGAGTAAAAGGGTATACTAGATTCGTTGAAAAGTATGTAACAGGCAGAAGGAAGCACTTCCGACCATATAAAGTATATATATTCTTGATCAGGATCAATAGCAGAGTCGATCTGGCCATGCCCATCTATCCGTCCGTCTGTCTGTCCGTATGAACGTCAAGATCTCAGGAACTACAAAAGGTAGAAAGTTGAGACTAAGCATACAGACTCCAGAGACATAGACGCAGGGCAAGTTTGTCGATTCATGTTGCCACGCCCACCCTAATGTCCACAAACCGCCCAAAACTGCCACGCCCACACTTTTGAAAAATGTTTTGATATTTTTTCATTTTTGTATTAGTCTTGTAAATTTCTAACTCTGTTAGAGTGGGCATGGCAAAAAGTTTTTTGGCAAAGAGATATTTACAAGACTAACAAAAATGTGACATTAGACATCACATTTTTACAAACTAATAAAAAAATGAAAAAATTACAAAACATTTTTCAAAAGTGTGGGCGTGGCATTTTTGGGCGGTTTGCGGGCGTGTCAACATGGGTCAACAAACTTGCGTTGCGTCTACGTCTCTGGAGTCTTCATGCTTAATCTTCACTTTCTAACCTTTATATTTCCTAAGATCTTGACGTTCATACGGACAGACAGACGGACATGGCTAGATCGACTCGACTTTTGATCCTGATCAAGAATATATATACTTTATATGCTCGGAAACGCTTCACTCTGCCTGTTACATACTTTTCAACGAATCTAGTATATACTTTTACTCTACGAAAAACGGGTATAATTATGATCATTTGTAGGGTTCATTTTTCTAAAATCAAGGGTAAGTTGGTAATGGATCCTTTTTTTAGGCCGTTTTCTGAATGTACAAGTGAGTAACTTTTAGGTCGATTTTGGGTAAGGGTCCATAAGGAAATATTTTTTCGTCGTCAAATATTGCCCTTGGTTCATCAAGACGCTGATAGGTCAAACTCCTTATGCCGACTAGTGTACGTCATTTACATTCATGTTGGCATTATTTAAAAGGACATTTTAATTCAGTTCGGATACATGGCTTTTCATAACCTATTAAGTACCCATTGAAAATTTAGGATTTTTGAGAAAGTCCGCTTTTTAAACTTATTTTCTAAAACTTACAAAAATTTGTTATAAACCATAATAGCAGAGAAAATAAATAAAAAACACAATGTTATGATTTTAAAGCCTTTTTTAAGCCTTGTGTTGCACGGCGCGTACTAGGTTATTGTAAAAATAATTATATTTGTTGCCAAGAAACAGATATAATTCATTCAATGGATCCCTTTCTGTACTTACCATCGTCATCGGCGAGCAGACTCGCGTCGGATCTGCTCGATGTGTTTGCGCCCATTGTGCTACATCAATGCGTTGAATTTAAGTCGATTAAGACGTCCAGTCTCCCTACGCTAGCTCTTCTTCAAATAGGATCCAATTACTTTTGGAGTCGGGGACGAAAAGTTGGGGGAGGACTAGTTGAGAGAAACGAAAACCAGAGTAAATAGATTTTAAAGATATGTTTAAGAATGTAGCACTCGATGCAAAATGCAATTAATAGTTGGTACTTCGATTTAGTTGGTAATCAGATTTTATAAGAGTATTACTCTAGAATCAATTCTTATTTTGACCTATCACGTTTGGTTTTTATAAAGACATGATGTTAACGTAAGTGTTTTCCGATTAAACAAACCAAAATTGCTAAGGGCTTTTATTCTTATGGGATTGGGTAATGTCGACGGTTCTATAGAAAGTACGCATAGTAATTGGCAGTTGAATAATATGGTGGCCAAATTGACTCGGCTAGTGCTGACCATAAATATTAATATATGAGTACGCTTTCAGCAACATGTTAAATTTTTTCCTTTTACTCAAGCAGTACCGGGTATACATTTTTGGTACAGTTTAAAGTTCCCTAAACTAATCTTTCTTTGATAAATCTTAATATGCAGTTTTAAAAAGCTTTAAAATACTTTTCGATAAAAAATAAATTGTTCTAATTACAGGTTTTGAATTCCACGGCTCCGGAGAGGAGACCGGTAGTCTCCTTGCATCCCACTCTCTCTGTGCCTATCATCGTGGAGTGCACTTTTTGAATTCAAAGACGAATTTGACATGTCACCCAGAATATATTAAATTCTGACTAGTCGACGTATAGAAATACTCCCGGTGCGATTAATATTTTATTTTATACAAGGTTTACTGCACAATACATTTCTGGCTCTGGCCCTATTTATCTTGCACATTACTTAAGCATGAGCACCGAAGAGTCCATAGAAATCTGCGCAAAGGGCAGCGGTCGCGTGGAAACCGTCACCCTGCGCCAGAACGAACTGATCCGAAACCTGCGCGTCCTGGTGGCCGTGCGCTTTGAACAGGCCATTTCTCGGATCATCCTGGTCTTCGCGGGCCAGGTGCTAAGTGACGAGGGGACAATCGACGGTAGGGGAATCGTCTCCGGCGTCACTGTGCACGTCGTCTGCCGCGCGGAAGTGGCAAGCTTACCACCGACGACGCCGAACGGGTTCACAAAGCTTTCCAGGCCGAGCGAGCGCCTGATGAGATCCTGGCAGGCGGCCCACATAGCCTATCTTCAACAAGAGCCCGCTGCGCTGAGAAATCTGCTACAGGCCGATCCGCGAATCCGGAGACTGCTCGATGAGAATGCGGCCATGCGACATTATTTTAACAGCGACCAGAACCTACGGGAGATGCTCGCATTAGCCTTCAGCCCGGCGAAGCAGGAGTTGGGGCGCCGCCGCGACCTCCACATATCACGCATGGAGTTTGTACCTGGTGGGTACAAGATCTTGAGCCGCCTGAACTACTGCATGCTACAGGCCTACGAAGACAACGTGGCCATGTCCTTTCAGCAGGCGTCACATGGCGCTAAGCCGACCTCGAATCCCCAGCGAGGTCGCGAGGTGAAGGACCCCCTTCCCAACCCGTGGTTTCTCTCGCCTAGCCCCTCCAATCCAAGGACATGTGCTTTGGCCAGACGTATAATCAAAGGACGAGCTTCTGTTGCGCCTCTGCCCGACACTGATATCAATTACAGGCAGAAAATCTCATCGAAAGTGATGACTTCTGTTGCAACACAGACCAAGTGCGAAGACCGTCGTTCCGGTGATGAGGGAACTTGCCAGCACTGCTACCACACTCAGGTGGAACAGTTGGCTCAAATGGGCTACAGAAACCGTAATCGTAACAAACGCGCTCTGCTGATATCTCTGGGCAATGTTGCTTCCGCTGTAAGACTACTGGACCACTGGAATCGGTTTTTGGAGGAATAAACTACTACATGTACTACTTTTGTTTTGTTGCTTGGCCGAGAGTCTGAGACGCCAATTAATATGCACAATAAAAAATATACATACATCCTGTGGAATTTTTGGCTTGAAATCTTGAAACCAAGTGAAACCAATCAACGCGTAATGTTAACGTTTTTATTTCTGATAACTAGATTTGTTGAAAAGTATGTTACAAGTAGAAGGAATAGCTTCCAACCATATAAAGTATATATATTTTTAATCAGGACCAATGCCGAGTCGATATTGCTATGTTTGTCTGTTCGTTCGTCTGTCCGTATAAAGGCCTCGATATCATGAACTATAAAAGCTAGAAAGTTGAGATATAGCATGCAGACTCCAGAGACATAGACGCAGCGCAAGTTTGTTGACCCATGCTGCCACGCCCACTCTAACACAAACCGCACAAAAATGCCACGTCCGCACTTTTGAAAAATGTTTTGATATTTATACCCGTTACTCGTAGAGTAAAAGGGTATACTAGATTCGTTGAAAAGTATGTAACAGGCAGAAGGAAGCGTTTCCGACCATATAAAATATATATATTCCCGATCGGGATCAATAGCCGAGTCGATCTGGCCATGTCCGTCTGTCCGTCCGTATGAACGTCGAGATTAAACATACAGACTCCAGAGACATAGACGCAGCGCAAGTTTGTTGATTCATGTTGCCACGCCCACTCCAACGCCCATAAACCGCATAAAACTGCCACGCCCACACTTTTGAAAATGCTTTAATATTTTTTTAATTTTTGAATATTTTTTAGTCTTGTAAATTTCTATCGATTTGCTAAACAACTTTTTGCCACGCCCACTCTAAAGCCCACAAACCGCCCAAAACTGCCACGCCCACACTTTTGAAAAATGTTTTTAATATTTTTTCATTTTTTATTAGACTTGTAAATTTTCTATCGATTTGCCAATAAACTTTTTGCCACGGCCACTCTAACGCCCACAAACCGCCAAAAATTGTCAGTTTTGAAGACTCTTCTTCGCACTTCCACTAGCTGAGTAACGGGTATCAGATAGTCGGGAAACTCCACTATAGCGTTCTCTCTTGTTTTTTTATTAGTCTTGTAAATTTATTAGGAGATTAGCCTACCGATTTCAGAGATATAGACAACGCGCAAGTTTGTTGTCAAATGTTGCCATACACACTCTGACGCCCACAGACCGAAAACTTCCACGCTTACACTTTTTAAAAATGTTTTTTTTTACAATTTGAATTAGCCAAATTTTGTTTTTTTTTACAATTTAAATTAGCCAAATTTTTTTATTTTTCCCACACCCATTCTACACTCTCATACCGCCCAGAACTACCAAGCCCAAACCTTTGAAAAAGGTTTGGTTTTTTTTTTCGTTTCATTATTTATCTTGCCAATTTCTATGCAGATTGCTGAGACATATGTAGACTGTTTGGATTTTTTTTTCATTTTATCGTTTGTCTTGCCAATTTTTATCAAAAAGACAGAATTCCCAAAAAGCATGTAAGATGTAAGATAAGGACGTAGCAACGTACAAAAAAAACTTCGCGTCAATACAATCTGCCTGCTTAATCATAACTTATTTGCTCTTATAACACCAAAGATCTCGACGTTCTGTTCGGTTTATAATTTACAAAAGTAATATTTCCTTTAAAATTGTCATTACTCTGACAATTATTAATAGCTAGCTACCTTTATCTGAAGTTAATTTAAGATGTGGATTTTTTCTGTTTGTAGTAAGCACCCGTTATAGATAACCTTGAAAATGGTCGTGGTCCTCGTTGAATATATATAAGAACAATACATCGTCTGTTTTATGATTTTTGATTCTTACGGATCGTTGGTAAGAGAGCGAGTTCTTACAATTTACATCGAATATTAATATCTTTGACCTTCTGGCTATATTGTCACACCATATTCTTAAGAGAATGTGTGGCAATAAAGAAACCGTTTTATGAAAGAGTGCGTTTTTAAAAACATACATATGTAAATCGAAGAAGTCTAATAATATTGTAGTAAGCACGACGATCATGAAAATAACTTTATTTTTATTATAAGACTGTATCCTGGTACATAGCCCCCACCTATTGAATACATTTTAAGAAGAATTTTAGCCTTGATAGTTGCTGACACTGAATTGAAAGCACTTAGTTTTCGTTATTGTCCTGATTCTTTGCCCAATCATTTTTGAAAAAAACGGATGACGTCACATTACGCTCTGGCGCGGAAAAAAATCGATGTATAAGTTGAAGCGACTTGATGGAGCCGCGTTTCATATTCACGGAGTGTGCGGGACCATTGAATTAGTGTATATCCAGAGCTCGCAAGTAAACGTCGGTTATATCTTAATATGCCCATCTGCTTTGCATAATCCAAATGAAAATGTCAGTTGGTGTCGCATTAGCATAGATACATAAGACATTGTTGAAGTAGCTCGTAGCTTGTAACCCCAAAAAGGTCGGTAGAAGACACCAAAGCCCTTGGAAATCAAGTTGACAAGCGAAACCAATGCGACGAAAATGAAATGGGGTTCTAGGGTTCATCGACATTCCCTGTCCGTTCTTTCATTTCAGCTGGCGAACATATACATAAATATACATATGTACATACACACCACGACCGGGTAACCCCGAAGTACCTGCTTCTCGGTTGGGAAAATCCTCACAACGTTTATTTGGAGGACGTCAGAGGTTACCACTTCGCTTCCTTCGAATTTATCGATTGGCGTGCCTCGAAGTCGAGATGTTGGTTTTGCTCACTCCTGGATGCACGGTTCATTTGAATTGGATTTGCTTTCCGTGGTCTAAAGTGCTGCAAAAAGCACGCTTCTACTCCCTGCACCAGAGCGAAGGTGGCTTACTCCATAAAGGTATGTGTTGGTGCTGTTGCTCCTTTTATTCCTGGCGGAATGTACGTATATGAACGCGAAGCTGGCGATGCCGATTGTCACAACACCCACACTGCGAAATGCAATGACCCCTGTACGCTTTACCGCCGTCGTCGGCAATTATTTACGTTAGTTTTCGGCCTAGTAGTCCTTCCAGCTGGGCCGTTGAGCCACCGTGTTCAGCCGCCGCGTAGTTGGGACTGAAAATGTTTTGTTTTTAAAGACGCGCTCTGCTCTGCCATCCTGCAAACTTCTCTCTTTCTATCTCTCTCTCCGGAGATTTTGCGCAGGTGCAAGTCCTGCGGACGAAAACAAATCGGTAAGTCTTATGAATGAACATCAATTAGCTAAGTTGGCTATGTGCATTAACTATATAAATGTGCTTATTTTTGCTCTGATTATGACTGGTAAGACCCTATTTACATAGCCCACTTTTCGCATTTGTACTTTTACATTGCCAAAAAGGACCATAATTTGGGCATAAATTGATTGCGCACATGTTGCACAATTATTGGGAACCTCCCACCTCACTAATGGATGAGCCGACATCCGGTCGGGTGTCCTCCATTTTTGTCCCTTTCCCCTTAAAGGCCTCAAAATTATGTGGATAAGTTGGATTAATGTTTCGAAATTCAAGGGCGGGCACGACCGTTGTTACTCGTAGAGTAAAAGGGTATACTAGATTCGTTGAAAAGTATGTAACAGGCAGAAGGAACCGTATCTGACCATATAAAGTATATACATATATTCTTGATCAGGAGTCATAGCCGAGTCGATCTCGCCATGTCTGTTTGTCCTTCCGTATGAGTTCCTTCGAGATCTCAGGAACTATAGAAGCTAGAGAGTTGAGATAAACCATACAGTTTCTAGAGACATAGATGCAGCGCAAGCGTACCCATGTTGCCACTCCCACTCTAACGCCCACAACTGCTCAAAGCTGCCACGCCCACACTTTTGAAAAATGTTTTAATATATTTTAATTTCTTTTAATTTCTTTCGATTTGCATCCCTTTTGCCACGGCTAAGCTATCGCCCACAAACCGCCAAAAACTGTCAGTGTTGAAATTCCTCCTTTGCACTTCCACTAGCTGAGTAACGGGTATCAGATAGTCGGGGAACTTGACTATAGCATACTCTCTTGTTTTTTTTGACAATCCATTTTGATGTTTTGATTAAAAGTATATTATGGTTGTTAATTACGACAAGTTAGACAGCACTGAGTAATTTTGGGTTAATTTATGAAGTTACATTTTTTGGAATTAGATCTATTTTATTGTTAAATTTTTTGTCAATATTAAATTTCTGTCGATATTTATTTATTTTATCTATTTTCCTTTCTTAAATTTTTTGAAAGGCATTTTGATGTTTTTGTTCGGTTTTAGCCAAATTATATATGGTGCATTTGTTTATTATATTCTGAATAAGTTGTTGGCTATTTGGAAAGAAGTGAAATTTTCGTGAAATAATTTTTTCATTTCCTGTATACCTATGTAAATAGTAATATATAGTTTTTAATGTGATCGAAGTATAATTTCTTTTCATAAACCAACATTCTTTAATAGAAAGAGACTGAATAATACTTTGTGTGCTTTTTGAATAATTTCATAGTCTGCATATACATAAATGGTAATGTTTCTATGAAAAAAATGGTCAAGTAAATTTTTTTCGCCTTTCATGTGTCATTACATTATATTGAATTGTGGTAATGGAGCTACTGAATAGTGTTGAATGCTCTACTTTATTTTTATCGGATTTAATGAACATTTTTTTTTTTCAAAATTTTTTATTGGGTTTTCTGTTAAATGAATAAGGGGACTATTTTCGTCTTCTGCACCATGTTGAGTAACTTCGATATGTTGATTTTCTTCAATTTGAAATCTTGATAATGCACTTGCAACTGAATTTTCCATGTCTTTAATAGTCGATTTTAAATTGGTATTCGTTTATTTTGGCTTCCATCTTTGTAACTTAGAGGGTGATAGTCAATAGCAATGATAAATTGTCCTAGTAAATAACGTCGAAAAGTTTTAGTGGCCCAAACTATGGCGAGTGATTCTTTTTCGATAGAACTGCAATTCAATTAGTTTTCATAAAGCGTACTGCTGATAAAGAATGTAGGATGACCATTTTGAGAAAGTACTGCCCCAAGGGCCAATTACTACTTTTACCTTTTGAAATTAGATACATAGGAATCTATGGCTTTAACTTTAAGAGGGTTTGGTTTTATGCAATTAGGGTTTATATTGTGGCCAAGAAAGCTGGCTTATTTTTTTAATACTTCTCATTTATCCAGTTGCAATTTTAAATTTGCTTCTGCAAGTTTTGCAAAAAACTATTTGTAATAAATTTAAGTGTTCGGTAAGGGAAGTGGAAAAATTGTAATATCATCCATATACACCAAACAGTGTTTGTTAAGCAACGGTCGAAGGATATTATTCATGAGCTTTTGAAAAGTAGCGGGTGCATTTCTAAGGCCAAATGGCATTCGAAGGTATTGGTAATGATCGATGTTGGTGGAAAATGCAGTTTTATTTATTGATTATGGGTCCATTTCTACTCGATGGAATCCCTTCGCCAAATTGATAGTTGTGAAATATTGACAATACGTATTTAAGTTACGTATTTTTAAGTTAAGTGATCTAACCGAAACAGTGAAAAAACTTTTTTTTATTGATTTCTGACCGCAATTTTTAATTGGTTCTCGTTTCTTTTCGATGTAAAAAATTTGATTTTTTTCCCGATTGTGAAGCAATTAATTTGTTAAGGGTAACTTTGCTATTTTTGTAATTTTTAAATGATTGAGCATTCTCCTACAATTTTATGCCAATTAGCATATCGTAATTATTCGAATTATTTATTTTTTTTATAAATGCTATTGTTGGGTAACATTATAAAGTTGTTCAACGTAATAGGGCCATTTGAAAGTTTAAATTTTACATCTAGTATGTCGAATAGGAATAGGAAATCTCAATTCGTCAATAGACATTTCGGTTTGTTCACTGTCAGATGGTCTTAGCATATCGTAATTATTCGAATTATTCATTGCTATTGTTGGGTTACATTATAAACTTGTTCAACGTAATAGGGTCATTTGATATCAAAATTTTACATATAGAATGTCGAATAGAAATAGGAAATCTCAATTCGTCAATAGACATTTTGGTTTGTTCACTGTCAGATGGTCTTAGTGGTTTGGTAATCGGGAAGTTAGTGTTATTATAATAACAGATGTGGAGCGTTATTGTAGTTGAGAGGGTATGTATTTTCTCTAACATATGCTGTTAGAGGATTATGGGTTTTATTGTAATGTTAAAGCAAAGGACTTTTGTGAATACCCTTCAGTACCAAAATTCCTTGCCCGTATTTTTCCTCGCCAAAGTTCGAAAAACAAAAACAAATCTCACAGGCTTTTTCTAGCAAAGTTTCAAACACCGAAGTCAAGCCGAATTCTGTCGTGGCTCTGCCGCTGCCTCTGCCCGCAATTCTGGAGCCTGCATGCTGAATCTCAACTTTCTAGCTTTTATAGTTCCTGAGATCTCGACGTTCATAAGAACGGACAGACGAACATGGCCAGATCGACTCGGCTATTGATCCTGATCAAGAATATATATACTTTATATGGTCGGAAACGCTTACTTCTGCGTGTTACATATTTTTCAACGAATCTAGTATACCCTTTTACTATACGAGAAACGGGTATAAATATCAGTAACAGACTACTCAAAATTCTGCTGTAAGGGACTCGAAGGGAGGCTGGTGCCGCACTTCCCAGGACAAGGCAGAATCTTTTGCTAGCAACCTGGAGCAACGCTTCAGAGCATGCGGGTCACACCCTCAAGTTCTGCCAGACCGGGTTTTGACTTAACATGTATGAACAAAGTTTCCATTCATTTCATGTTACCGATAGCCCCAAAACAATATAAATTTATATATATGTATATGTAAATAAAATTAAATAATTGTATTAGCAAAATTTCTCATAAGATTAAGCTGCCTGCATTTTTGTATTGGTCTTGTAAATTTCTATCGATTTGCCAAAAAACTTTTTGCCACGCCCACTCTAACGCCCACAAACCGCCCAAAACTGCCACGCCCCACTTTTGAAAAATGTTGTGATATTTTTTCATTTTTGTATTAGACTTGTAAATTTCTATCGATTTGCCAAAAAACTTTTTGCCACGCCCACTCTAACGCCCTCAAACCGAAAAAAACTGTCAGTGTTGAAGACTCGCCTTCGCACTTCCACTAGCTGAGTAACGGGTATCAGATAGTCGGGGAACTCGACTATAGCGTTCTCTCTTGTTTTAATCTTAGGTTAGTCGGCTAAACTTCTCGGTTCCTGGTAGGTTTACTAAATCCCTCTAATTTTAAATCACTGTAGAAATAACTTTGAGATGCGTGACTTCTACAGACTATTAAGTTCCGACTATAATAGACTTTATCCTATTATCTTTAAATCGCACTCTCTACCGCTCTTAAAGCGATCATAACTAACTTATTTAACACATAATTAGATCTTACTTATTATACCCGTTACTCGTATAGTAAAAGGGTATACTAGATTCGTTGAAAAGTATGTAACAGACAGAAGGAAGCGTTTCCGACCATATAAAGTATATATATTCTTGATCAGGATCAATAGCCGAGTCGATCTGGCCATGTCCGTCTGTCCGTCTGAACGTCGAGATCTCAGGAACTACAAAAGGTAGAAAGTTGAGATTAAGAATACAGACTCCAGGGACATAGACGCAGCGCAAGTTTGTTGATTCATGTTGCCACGCCCACAAACCGCCAAAAACTGCCACGCCCACACTTATGAAAAATGTTTTGATATTTTTTCATTTTTGTATTAGTCTTGTAAATTTCTAACGATTTGCCAAACAACTTTTTGCCACGCCCACTCTTGCGCCCACAAACCGCCAAAAACTGTCAGTGCTGAAGACTCTCCTTCGCACTTCCACTAGCTGAGTAACGGGTATCAGATAGTCGGGGAACTCGACTATAGCATTCTCTCTTGTATTTATATATTTCCTTTCCTGAGAGCAAGGGGATCACAGAAATAGCCAAAAAAGACCCGTGTAATAGGAAAGTACCTGGCTTTAGTATGCAAACAAGGACGAGTATTAATTATACCTCAAATATAATTTCCTTATTTTAAAAGGGGTAGAAAATAATTGTATTAAACCGATTTGAATAAAGTTTATCGGATCGATACTTTGGCGGCTCCCGTATAGTCTTGACTTGCCAGAAATAAATAAATGTTTATAAATAAATGTTTATAAAAATGTTTAAAAAAAAAATTGTGGAAATTTAAAAACTAAAAAACAACGAAAAATGCGTGGTCACAGAAATAGCACAATTTCAAAATATCTTTAATTAATCATAAAAAATAAGTTTAAAAGTAATTAATGTAAAGCAAATTTAATATTTGGTTGAGTATCCATGATTTTCGATGACTGCGTTACATCTTCAACCCATACTCTCCACAAGCTTCTGACATCTATCCTTTGGAATGGAGTTCCAGGCTTCTTGGACACCTTTCCACAAATCGTCAAGATTCGAAAATTTTTTTTTGGATATCATAACCTTGACATCATTCCATAGATTTTCTATGGGATTTATGTCAGGGCTTTGAGCCGGCCATTCCAGAACTTGGATGGATTCGTCCTTCAACCACTTTTTAACGACACGAGATGTGTGCTTTGGGTCGTTGTCGTGCTGGAATGTCCATTTCAGAGGCATGTTCTCAAACGTAAATGGTTCCATTTGATTTTTGAGAATGTCCACATACATAAAGCGATCCATTACGCCATTGATCCGGTAAAGCGGAACCACACCACGCCAGGAAAATGCACCCCAGCACATAATGGAACCGGTACCGTGCTTAACAGTCTTGATGGTGTACCTGGGGTTAAGAGCTTGGCCTTTTGGACGACGAACAAATGTTTTCCCATCGTGTCCTATTTTATTGATTTTTGTTTCATCGCTCCAAAGGATGTTTTTCCAAAAACTCAGGTCCTTATCCCGGTGGGCCCGTGCGAAACTTAATCGTTGCGATATGTTGCGTTTGGACAGGAGCGGTTTTTTTCTGCTGATGCGTCCAAAGAGGGAAGCTTCATTTAGTCTTCTTGCCACTAATTTCCTCGATGCATTTGTGCCACATTCTTTATTTATTTCCTCCATAATTTCGCGGGAGGACTTGAAAGGATCCGCCTTGCTCTTCCGTACTATGAGCATATCTGTACGCGGATCAGTTTTTCGTGGCTTTGGTTTGCGTTTTTTTTGATTGGTCAAATATGCTGTGCTTTCCTTCACTACCTTTAGTGCATTATATACCATTTTCCTCGAACATTTCATTATTTCGGCAATTTCAGCAGGTGTATTGCCAGATTTAGTTAGGTTGAATATCATCCTCCTTTCTTCAACTGAACAATGCTTTCCTCGACCCATTTTTTTAACTTTTGTATTAAATTACATAAATTTGTTGACGAAATTTTTTAAATCACGATAAAAAACTAAGGAAAACCACTTTTTACACGGAATTTGCTGTAAGTTCTTTAAAGTGTGCTATTTCTGTGACCACGCTAAATAATCACTCGCGAACGAAAATTAAGCATAAAGCAGAAGAATAAAATGATAATGGTAAATTTTTGGGTTGTACGTCATCTAGAAGAGAGCAATAATCAATTCACATCAAAATTTTTGGAATCGAAAGCCAAATACTTCTGAATTAATCGATCTAAAGTTACTGTTCTGATGTGTGCTATTTATACGTCCACGGCTGTAAGTGTTACTGGAAACTGCTAGTGTAAAGTGTGAACGAGAAATTTTAACATTTTTCTGGCATATCGACCGAAATTGGAATAAAAAAAAATTAACTAAATCGAAATAAAATTTTTAATGGCTGTGTGTGGATGTTAGAGTGGGCGTGGCCAAAATGTTTCCGGCATATCAATATAAATTGGAAAGACAAATGATAAAATGGCAACACATTTTTTTTGTTTGGCTAATTGTTTTGAAAAAGTAATTATATTGTTTTACTTGTATATTTATAACTTAATAATCCAAAGAAATTGTAACAGGCTACTTTCAAAGTCAGTGCTTGGTCATACAATTGTTAGATTTGCAGAATAAAATTTGAAAAGAGAAACAAGCCTAACAAATAATATCAAAGCTACATTTTAAAGTATTTATAATAGCTTTAGTGGAGCTTCTGTATTTGATGTATTGCTATTCAAAAATTAGGGAGTAAATTAAAAGTACGTACAAAATAGGCTTTTTACAAACTAATATCAAAGTTTAGTTATCAACAGTTCAATTCGTGGCCAACGCAAGCTGCATGCGCGTTTCTTTCTCTTTCTCTCAAAATACATAGTTCTTATACACATTTTTTAGGCTTAATGAATTTGAGTTGTTATTATTGTTGTGGTGGCTGGTTGTTTTAAGTTTCATTTGTTTAATTGTTAAATAGATTATTACAAAGCTTTTATGAGTGGATTTATTTCTATTGATCTTCTGCTAACTTACATGCTTTAAATGACTTTGTATGCATTACGCGGTTATCACAATTCAATTTTCTTTTCAATTCTTGCTGTGAGGTTTACTTCACGGTAATTACAATTATCCTAATGTACATTGCATTAGTTTTATTGCTTACAATAAATTGCTTACAATCGCTCTGTCAACTGTTTTAAAATAAATTATGAATTGTAATCAGGCGTTTCAGGTTTTTAGGTAGAAAAATTTAAAATTGGTCTACAATTGTGCAATGATAGTGGTTGAATGCTTGTAACATACTTCAATTTAACAAAAAAAAGTTAAAAATACGATATTAAGCAGGTTTCTGCCAAGATGTCATATCTGGCTGTGCCCCTGTGGTACAGAATCTATATCTGATGGTGCATCAAGCGTAGATTTAGCTACTGGTGACTTGCCAGCGTTTAACTTTGCTTTTACCTTAAGTAACAAAGCTTCGAAAGAGTCTTCGGCTACTTTCGGTGCTGGTGTTTCCTTGAGAAACACATATGAGTTGTAATTATTAATGCCGGCATTATCTATAAGACAAATTAGATAAAAACGTATGTAAAAATGATGCTAAAAGTATTACAACTCACCCAAGTCAGCGTAAGATGCACGACAGAAAGCACGTCTCCCTCCAAAACTAATGTCGTACATGTTTATTTGCGAGTCCCTATGACTCGTGTCAATGGCCGTGAATGCGTCCTGCGCTCTATCGTACGTAACGAACCCGTACTTCATTCTAAAATAAAATGTTTTAAAAGCTAATTTTAAATAATATTGGAAGCTTTCTTTTCCTACCCATTTTCCTTGTAGTGTATTGTTATTTGTTTAATGCTTCCATAGGGTAGAAATTTTCGACGCAGCAATTCCTTTGTGGTTTCTTGCTCAATGCGCCCGACGTAGACGATTCGCCGCTCCTCAACAGCCGGTTGCGACACGTTACGATCTACAAATCCACGCTTATTGTTGTTATAGGGGGAGTTGTTTTTAGGGCAGCGTGTATTAGACTTTGAGCGTGAACGGCACCGCGAGTGGTGCAATTTTCTGTGCGGGCTACGGCTGCGGCTGCGTTCGCGATCGCTTTTCTCGGAGCCCGAGCATGACGAACAAATACTGCCCCGCTTTTGGTTTTTGGATCTACGCTTGTTGTAACTGGTGCGGCGCTGTTTACGCTTGTACTTGCCATTCTCTGAGTAAGATGAAGAGCTTACCGAGCTGCGATGACGTTGAGTGCTACGAGAAGAATAACCGCCGATTCCAATACTGCTTCCCCCACACGTTGCTGCTACATCTAAGTGACGCATCTGTTCAATCGAATCGCATCGTGACCGAGATCTGTATGACATCAAGCTGCTGCAGTCGGAGGAAGAGTCACTCGAAGAAGACGACATATTTGAACCCGAGCCATGCGTCCGTTGCTTGCGGTATTTCCGTCGCGTACGCTCTCGAGACTGTCGCTTTTGGGGCAGTGTCAATAGGGGAAATTCAGGTTGCAGATCAGTTTGTATTGCAATGCTCACAAGAGTTTTGCGCAACCGATCCTTGGGTAAGTGCATGATGACCATGTCCTCGCCATGCTGAACATTTTTATCAGCTGAAGACATATCTTGAGTTGCGTTGGACTGTATCGTTGAGAGAGTAGTGTTACTTGTTTGCCTGACAACCTCGCTTTGAATGCTGGCTATTAGGGAGTTGCTTAGGTCCTTATTGGCATCTTGACCGTTTGAGATGTTGTATAGCAAAACTGATGACTTTAAGAGAGAGCGAGGGGAGGCCTTGCTTAATTGATTGGGCGGTATCGTTATGTCTGTATTACAACTAACTGAAACTATTATAATCTCCTCATATTCCGGGTGAAGTTTGTTGCTGAGTGGCGCTATCTCTGTGCCGGTATCCACAGTTTCCATGCAATAGGTGTCCTTTACAATATCCTTAAGTGGCGGCAGCTTGGTTACGCGTGGCACCTTGGTTGATACTCGGGAATCAATTATTTTTAGCTGTTGGGCACGTTTCATCTCTAACATACGCAGCACCTTGTTCTTGGCCACGGTAATGGGATCCATGGGCAAAGAAGATTGCTTTGCGGTGGGGCATTTAAGGCTGTTTACAATGTTGACTATTTCCGTTTTTTTAGGCGATGGTGTTGGTTTTAAAGGGGAAGGAGCAATGCGTTTGCTAGCAACTTCTACTTTCGCCTGCTTGGGCGGAGTCGGTTTAGGATTTACAGCGCCAACACCGCCACAACGACGCTGTTTGTACTCTTCTAGATTTAGCTTTCGCTTTGCTGGTGGTAGGATTGTGGTCGGAGGGGTTGAGTGTGTTAGAGGTTTTTCCGCGCATTTCGATACTGCGGCGTCCCTCTCCTGCTTTAGAAGCGAAAGGTTTTTTCCACCCAAACCGATACCCGTACATTGAGTATTTTTAACTGGCGGCTGCTTGTTGCTCATAGCCTCGTTCACTTTTTTTGTTGTCGCCTTAGCTGGCTTGAACGAGGAGGAAGTTCCAACCTTACGTTTAAGAAAATCGCACTGCTTTTTATTAGGCACCAGGCAAATATTTGTATGCTTCGGTTTGCTTAACGCTGGGACCGCAGGTTGATATGTTTCCAGTTGTTCGGTTTTATCCTATATTGAGTTACTGTTATAAAAAATTTTAAAACTAGTATTGGTCTTAGGACTCACCTCTTTGATACTAGATGTGACCTTTTTTGTGGACCTCGGACTCCATGAGGGATCGTCTATTACATTGTCTACAAAGCATAAATCATCGGAAGTTTGAGGCACTTTTGCTGGCTTATCTTTTTCCCAGATAGCTTTATTCGTATCGATTACATCTACAGTTTCAACGTCAATAATCGAGTCAGAGTCATAATCGGAATCGCGAGGATTAGAAGAAATGGTCATGCGTTTTGCCATTATTGTGGCAACGGGTGAGGTAAAAACTAGGGGAACTTCTGCTGAAGTCTTAGATTTAGTATATCCCTGTGCTTGCAGAGATTCTTTTATGCGACAGGCGTTTAAATTCTCAGCAAAATCGTCTTTGGTAATGAAGTCAGCCAGGTCAAAGTTATTAACATCAATATTTAGCCCCAAAGCGTCTACTTCGGATATGATAGTGTTAGTACTGAGCGTACGTCCCTTGTTTTCACAAGAGCTCTGCAAGTTGACAATGTTGTTATGGACAGCAAGCAACCTTGGTTTTTTTTCTTCGTTAACAATGTCATATTCATCTTCGTAATCGCTGGAGTGCGATTCATAATCACCAATCGAAGAGCTGTCTGTGCGAGTTCGAAATGTGGACTGGCTTTGGTTGTCCTCCTCCTCTGTAAGCCCGTCGATTTCAATATCTTCTTTGTCAAACTCCATAATAGCGCTGATCTGGCCCTGCTTCTCATAGGACACCTCGACCTCGCTTTCGGCGATGGCCCGATAGACCTGGGCATTGAGCACATTTGCATCATGGTCGCTGAGCTCCTGTTCCACGAAGTCATTGTAGATCAGCTATTCAAAGAATTAATTGAAATAATACTGATCGAGTCTGTGTGTTCACTTTAATGAAACTCGAGCCAACACCTACCAGATTCTTCCTGTTTTGCTGATCCTCCTCCCGGTTATGGTTGAGCAGTGACTCGTCTGTGGGCGCGATGGGTAGGATGCCGCTAAGTGTATCTGTCAGTTGCAGTCTGAAAGGTTTTGCATTAGTTTTTAGTACATTTTTGTAATGACAATCACTTACTCATCATTAGATGACCAGAAATTCGGTTCAGACTCGTATTTGGTATAGTTTCCCTCAAAGGGATCTTCCTGGAATACATTTAGCATTCGTGAATCCATTTTGCGTCAATTGTAAATTAACTGCAAATAAATAAACTCGGATAATAAGGGTGCTCCTAAAAACAAAAGCAAACAACGTTGTCTTTTCGTTATCAATCCACATATGTATGCTTTTAATAGCAAAACGTCAGGTACAATCAAATTTACACCATATAATAAAAAAAAAAAAAGAAATGCCAAAAAAAGTGATCACAAGGCGCCAACGCAAAGCTGCAGAGTTCAGACTAAAGGCCAATGAAAAAGCAAATGAGAATAATGCGCCCAGGATCAAAGGAGACGCTCCGATTTCCTTAATCCCACGTTCGACTGATTCACCTAACATAAAAGTGGCATACCCAAAGAAAAAAGATAAAAGTATCTCCTTGACGACTTTAGATGAAAAGGATGAGAAGCCCAAAACTCCGTCTTCAGAACAACCGTTCGGCGAATCTAAAGAGAGCATTCAGCGCTGCGATGCTCTGCAAAAAATTCGGTTAACTAGTCACAAGACAACTTTTTTGTCGGAGGTAAAAAATAAGGCTTTGAACTCGGAACAATTCCGAAATAGTTCATCCGGATTTACTACACTGCTTCCAAGGATAAACAATAAAGCGACCCATAAAACTCCAAACTCCAGAGTACCGTTGATGTCCAAAATTTGCGAACAAATTAAGACGCATTTGCACTCTGTCTTGCCATTACGAAACCTCGGTTCAAAATCTCGAATTCCGGCGGAAAATGTAGCAGAGCACAGTCCAGATTTGCAGTTTACACGAAAAGTTTTTAATAGCTCGGAGGACATATTTAAAACTGATGGAGACTACGACCGCAAAGTACCATGCTTCAAGTCAACTGAGCCTCCTAGGGATCCAGGACCGCCTATGAAGGTTTTCGAAAACGCAGGCTTCATCGTCCTTACTGGCACCAATGCTCAGTTGGCTTTTCAGCTGGGCGAACTTGCGACCAGAGGCCTTGGTGTACAATCATGTATACATCTGCCGAACGAAGTGATGGACAAGGTGGAGCAACAGCTCGGTAAACTGGAAAAGGACCGCGAAAAAATCCTCAATAAAATGCATAACAAGCATGCAACACTTGCACAACGACTAGCTCAGCGAGAGAAAAAGCAGAGCGATACTATAAAAATGTAAATAAAACATATTACTTAATACTAAAATCTTAATAAAGGGACGATAGAACCAAAGCCTAAAACACGTTTTATCAGTAATTTAAATGTAGCACTTAAACATGATTTCTCCAATACTATTTCATACAATTTTATATTAACGTAATATAAAGACTCATCGATTCACACGCTGCACAATAAGTACCCTTTAATTTACCTATGTACGTGTAAGTCAAATTGTTCTACTCTTATGCACATATTTAAATTTCTTATAAATCAATTAAACCAACACAAAAAACGCTATAGAAAAAGATTATGGTTGGGAAAGGTTGGTATATATTCAGAAGTTGTTTATTTATATTTTTCTGGCTGTTGGTGCTTTACTGAAGTGACGGCATAGTGACAAGCACCGAGAATGTTGTGCGAAAGGGGACTTTATGGGGACGCAAAAAATCTGCTAGGGAAATAGGCGAATTAACGTTTAGAAAATTTGAGCTTCTGGGACGTCTCAAACTGATTAACACTATTGTATCCTAGCTAGATATACTCGTCGAACGACACATTTTTCCGATTAATAGGATCAATTTTTTTTTAAATCTGTAGTTACAACGGTCGTTTTTTTTGCATCTCAGTACATTTTTGGTAACATATTTTTGTCACAAAGTTTGAGCCCAGTATTTTCTTTGTTTAAAAGCCATATTACTCTTATATTACCGTGTTATGAGAATAAAAAGAAAACTCGAAAACCACTTTAATGGGTGCATGCCTAGATTGACAAATTAACAACACACTCTTTACTGTACGAGGTACGGATATAAAAATATGAAATTTTTGCGCCTTGCTGAAAACCTGATTTAGAGCAGTCTTCAGGACTTGACCTGAACTCAAAACAAAATAGTTTCAGCCAAAGACTTCGACAGCCAACAATAACAAACATGCTCACACACCGATGACGCTTGAAAAAAGCAGTAGCAGCACATGTTTGCCCCAACCACGTGTATGTGTATGTGAGCCCGCGATGGGCGAGTGTGCGTGCAAATGCCGCCACGCCATGTGCTTTTGATTTTGCTTCTGGGCGAACAGCAATCGAATTGAATACTTTTCGCAGGTTTTGCATATCACTTTTCACGACTTGGCACTTTTGTTTGGAAAGCCTTTTTTCCCAAAGCTCAGCGGATTCGCTATCAAATTAGCAATGGGCAAACTGTGGAGCGCGCCGAGCAATGCTACCTTTTTAACTTCCTTCGTGGTTCCGGATCTTATTCTCGTAAAGGGCTTTTCCAGCCGAACGCTTGTTCCTATTGTTGCCGTCGTCTGTTTGTCCGCCTGCTTTAACCTCACATGTTGAGCGCCGCGTCTGCGGCACTAACACATGCACAAGTCTGGGCCACAAAAGGACTTTTTAGGCCGGCAGTCCAACTGTGTCTTTCTGTTCCGCCCGAGGTTCACGATCACCCGCCGTTCAAGGTGAGCCAACGTAACTGCACTCCAAAGCACCTCGCAATAACTTTATCTCATGAGCTCGGAATAGCACATTGCCCAAAATTTGTTCACGTGGACCGAGATTCGCGGCAGCGGCGCAGATAGTGTGACCAGGTGCTCGCTCGGCGAAGATCCCACGAGGCAATGGCATTAATGCCAATTTCGAAAGAAAATACTAGTTAAGTGTGTAATTGAAAACGCGTAATCAATTTATATATTTATTTATACAAAAATGTATATATAAATTAAATGAATAAAACAATGTTAAGCCACAATAAAACTTAAAAATAGTTTTTTATTAATATTCTGTTATATGTATAGAAAATTGGTATACCCGTTACTCGTGGAGTAACATAGACAAAGCCGCCCACATTTTTTAAAAATGTTTTGATATCTTTGCACATTTTTGTTAGTCTTGTAAATTTTTTCTCGATTTGCCAAAAATCGTTTTGCCACGCCCACTCTAACGTCCTTCGCACTTCCACTACCTGAGTAACGGATATTTGATAGTCGACTATCTTGTTGTTTTTATAAATTTATAAAAATAATTATAATAAAAAATTATATACAAATAAAATTTAAATATTTTATATTGATACATTTTTGAACAAAAAAATTTTAGTTCACAAAATTTATACATTTTTGCTTAAAGTTTACGACACTCCAATTGTTAAGTTGCACTAGTAAAATTATACTGTCTTGGTTCCTATATTGAATTGCAATAATTAATTAGAAACTTATTTCAAAATAAAATCAAACATTCCATTTAATTTATAGCAAAAACGCATATTTTTGAAGAAGTTGAAAGAATTTCTCAATTTACTCGAATTTATACCCTCTGCAAATATTTATTTCATCTAACGATGAGATTTTTTTTACCCATTTTACAATCATTTCTTAACTTTTTTTTTATTTGTGGGTTGCCTGTTAATGTACAATAATAAATTGTGTTGGTAAAAAGTCGAGGTTCCAAGAAAGAACTAATTATGAAATAACCCGAATTTGTTTAGTTTTCAATCTACATTTTAATGTTTTCTCTGTCGAAATATAACTTAAAAAGGACTCTAAAAAGCAGCTGTTCTTTAATCTATACTAAAAATGTATTGATTTTTGAATTGAACCAATAAGAACCACCGAGATAATTTGTTTTTGATTCTCCAGGTTCTAATTTGAAAAATGTCACGAAGAAAACACAATATAAATTCAATCACACTGCTAGTTTGCCCTATAGGACAAAAACAAATTTTGTGTAATAAAAATTTTCTTTAAAAAATGTATAATTTCAGTATAGTCTTTTTAAAGAAATGGAATTGAGGTTGATATACGTCAATTGGATAGTACACTGGTAAACTAAACCTAAACTGTTCGGAAAAAGAAGTTTGAATTGTTAGAACATTATTTTATTCAAAAGTACTTTAATAAGTATCGGTCCTACAGCCAAGTGAATTCTAACCATCTGGCACAAGCTTTGGATAGACATAATATACCGGACGACTAAGCTCTATACCAATAAAGTACAAGTCGGATAAAATAAAAACTTAGTGGGAATATTATGTTGGGTATATACGACATTGTTGATAATTATTAACGACGCTTTACGCTGGTCCACTCGCCATCATCGGCAGCTTTGTTTTCTGAAAGATATAACGCATTAATAAGAACGTTAATTTGGTTTGAAGTTGATATTACTCACCCTTTTCCTGTGGTTGATCGCGCTTAGCTGCGGGCTTCTCCTCGCGGGTCGCAGGAGTCGTACGCCAATTGCCGCCTGCACCGCTACTGGCTGCTTCTTTAGGAGCAGAGCCGCGCTGATCGCCACGAGTCTCGCGCACATCTCGGTCGCGTCTGTCACCAGCTGTGCGACGGTTTTCCCGATCAGCGTGGCGTGGAGCGTCTCGCCAGTTTCCTCCAGTTTCGCGCTGAGGCTCTTCGGTACGACGTTGACCGTCGTTGCGGCGGAATCCACTACGCTCATCGTCACGATCCCGGCGAGGACCATCGTCACGGTCACGGCGAGGTCCATCATCCCTACCGCGACGAGCCCCATCATTACGGAAGTCGCGGTCACGTTCACCGCCACGCCGCCACTTGTCATCGCGCGATTGTGGAGCGCCACCGTCTTTGGGAGCAGCAGCACGCTGTGAATCTGGCTCTCGTCGCACACGCCATGAGGAGTCCGCTCCCTCGTTGTCCTTGCGGTCACGTTCACCGCCTCGTTCAATGCGTTCTCCACCACGCTCGATTCGGTCTCCTCCGCGCTCAATACGGTCTCCCCCGCGCTCGACGCCACGCTCGTTGCTGGCCGTAGGCGCACCACGTCGCCACTCTCCGGATCCTCCAGAAGGTGCGCTGGGACGGTCACCGCCACGTGGACGCCATGTGTCACGCTCCTTTTCAGTGCGCTCACGTTCTGAAGCTAACTCCCTGGCCAGACGTTCTCGATCTTCTTTAATTTTACGCTCGGCTTCCTCCTCCTTCGCACGCTGCTTTTCGGATTGAGCGCGACGCTTTTCGTCCTCAGCTTCACGTTCCAAACGGCGGGCTTCTGCTGCGGCGCGCTCTTCGGCAGCCTGTGCCAAACGAATTTCCTCCTCCTTGCGAAGACGCTCCTCCTCTTTTTCGCGAAGGAAGGCCTGACGGCGCTCCTCGCGGCGTCGAATAATGCGATCGGCCAAGCGCTTTTTGCGCTCTGCCTCTAGAGCAGCCTCGAACTTTTTGAGCTTTTCGACATAGAGGGAGGCACGTTCTTTTTTAAGGGCGTCAAGAAATTCATCCCGGTCCGGATACATGCGCTTAAGACGCTCCTGCTGGCCGACGGCATCCTTCCGTTCGGCAATGGCATTTTCGATGCGCGTCTTCTCGGTTGCTTCCCAAAACTCCTTGTCCTTAACCTGCTTTTCGGCCAAGTATTTTTCGAAAAGCGGAATCTCCTCCAGGCGCTTGGCGCGCTCAAAGTAGTCGATTTTCTTCTCCTGCGACTTGAGTTTTGATTGCAGTTCCTTGGCCTCGCGCTGAAGTTCCTCGCTTTCTCTCTTGGCGATCTGCTCTGCGTCCAACTTCTTAATGCCTTCCTCATCCAGCTTGGAAAGCATCTTTTTGCCATGAGCAGTCTGCGAGATTTGCTGAACCTTCTCCTTGAGACTCTTCTCCCGGATAGCTTGGATTTCGTTCTGATGGCGCTTGCGTTCCCGTTCTTCTTGCTCCTGCTCGAGGCGCTTCTGTTCGGCCAGTTTGGCCTTGCGCGATTCCTCCTCCTGACGCCGGGCCTCTTCCTCTTCACGGGCATTATTCTGCTTCTCGATGTACTCCTTCCTGTCCTCGATGATTTTTTGACGCTGAAGAATACGCTGGTGCTCGCGATCCTTGATCTCATGGTAGTGGTTCACCATCTGGGCGCGGAGCTTGGCCCGCTGGTCACGTTCACGGTTCGGATAGACGATTGAAACTGCCCGTGTCAGAACAGTAGACATATTCACCAATTGAGAGCGAATTTGTTCCGAGGGCATCGATTGCAAAGCGGGCCCGTCGGGGCGGTATTCACGTTGACTCTCGGTCAAATCAGTGCCAAAATAGATACTGTTTTTCTGGTGGTCGATGCGAATCTGCATGTCATTGTGACGTACGGACTCCACCAGCAGTTTTTCCAATTCAAAAATGTTGCAAAAGCTGGCCAGCTGCATAAGACGCTGGAACTCAATGCTCTCATAAACTTGAGAGATCTGCCGAATCAGACGCATGATAGTCACGTCCTTAAGCGACTGGATGTAAGGAGTGAGCAAGGCGTTTTCGGAGCCGTTCTCAATGAAGTCCACGATAGACTGAATGCGCTTGCACAAATTCAGTGGGTTGAAATCCACCTCCAACCAGTTGTATAGGTTACGAAAGTCCTCAGATACGAGTTGAGGAACATTCAAGCGCACCTGTTTTAATGTTTAAGGATTACTCGTAAGACATTACTATATTGTGTGATTCTTACCACTTCACGAATAAGTGAGACCCGGGTTGGCGGTTGGGGCAGGCCCAGGAGCACGGCCAACTTCTGTGCCTTTTCCAGGGGGCTCTTATCAGCCTCGATGAACCTGTCGAACTCTGGATGGGCCGAAGGCAACGGAATAGAAAGAGTGGCCAGGAGAACGTGTGCAGCCATACGCTGCAAGTCGTCTTTTGTCAGGTTCTTCTTCAGCTCGCGCGTCAGTTGGAAGAGCTTTAGCAGGGCTGCAGCGTGGAACAACTGGTTGCCAGCCTTGCTGAAGACCATAGCTAATTTTTGGTAATAGTTGGCCATAGTTTTCGGTACGGGTGTCTTTTTGGAAAGAGCCATCAGGCCATGGATATCCTCGATTGCCCTGTAGGCCTCTTGCCACAGCTCCATCTGAATGGCCGAGTCAAGAAGGTGCAACCTGGTGTCCAAGCATAGCTGCTGTGTTTCCACCTTGTTGATCGAGACACCGGTGGTCTGGTTGCTGCTCTTGCAGATGTCCTCCAAGTGTTTGCGCAACTTGTCGCACAAGCGGCGAAACTCGCTTTTGCGGTTGTACTTGAGGCAGAAATGGAAGGCCATGCGGGCGATGTCGTGGTACAGCGCCTCGCAATGTGTGTTTACACGCAGCAGCTCTAGACACTGGCAGTAGGACTCCCACAGGAACTTGACCCACGGGAGCAGGATAGTACGGTCGGAGCGGTCCTGAGCGTCCTCGCCGCACACTGCGCTCATCAGAATGCTCTCGGGCGTGGCAATGTTGTCCAGGTCATCCAGCTCCAAGACAGCAACGGCCGCCGAGGACTGGGCTTGGGCGGCCTCCGTGTGCTCTTCAGCCATCTTCAGATAGCCGCGGATCACATTTTCCAGAGAGTTCACGTTCACCAGCTGGAACATGTTCCGGTACTGGAAGAGACCCTCCTTGGCAATGTGCGACTTTTTGAGTTCCACGCAAAGGTACAGGTACTTGAACATGAGTGGTTCGATGACCGTCTCCGAGTAGGCGTAGTTCCATCGCTTGTTCCGGAAAACTTCCTGCAGCGTGTCCAGTGCCCTTAGCGGCTTTCCAACCTCGATGAATTCTGCGACGAAGAGAGTGGCGTTGAGTAAAGAGAACACACGATTCGAGAAGCCAAAAGTTTCTCTTCAGACACCGCATGGAAAAATTTCAGCACACTCACCATTAGCCCTTTTAAGGGCGTTTTCCGGGCGTTGCGTGTAACGGGCCATTTCCGATGACTTTACTTACTTGCGGCAGCACTTCAAGTGGATTTTGGTAGCAGGTCTAGACCTTTCTAAAACCTGGGGTTGCTAAATATTGTAAAAATCTTCGGCTCGCCTACGTGTAGCTGCGAAACTCATGCAAAATGGCCGATTTAACGGCACGCAGGGCTGCACCTGGCTGCGTTATCGATAGTGCAGGTCGATAGTTGCCGATGGTCAGCCCAATACAGTGCAACTCTGCTAGATGAAAGCAATAACACGAGGAGTAATAAAGTCATCCTAAAATATAAATAAAGAATTTTTAAATTAAAATCGCGACATGGCAAACTGGAGGAAGTTTATCTTGTGGTTCGCCCAAGAGCATGTTGACTTTCGAGTGCAGGAATTTGAGTCGCTGGTCAAAATGTTTGGACTTCAAGTCCAGGTTCTCACTGAACAGACCATGGTAAAGTGTTGAACCTTTTAAGATTATAACAATTTTGTATACAACTCCACCAATTGAAAAATAGTTTCAATGTACCTACATATGTCATATGCATGTACATCCAAACTGTGATTTTTACTGATAATTTTGTTTAATATTTTGAACGTAAAAATACTTTTCAACGAAAATAGTATACCTTTTTACTCTACGAGTAACGGGTATAAAAAAAGAGTGTATACTAGATTCCTAAAAGGGTATATAACAGGTAAAAGTTAGCGGTTCTTCATCATGATAAGCCAAGTCCGTCTGTCTGTCCATACTTCCATATGGTCTGCCCATATGATCTTCGAGCTCTCACGATTTGACAGTTTTTAAAAAGAGTGTATCTGAAAGTTTTGGGCGGTTAGTGGGTCTTAGAAGAGGCGTGGCCAACATGTTTTTAGATTACTGAAATGAAATAAGATATTTGCGAAATTTTTTTTTATTTAAAAGGTCCATCGACCTGCAATATGATATGACAACATTCAAATGACGGCTTCGGTTGGTGGCGCGAACAAAAAAGGTAAAATTTTCGATTCTTCTGGCGCACAAATCGGGTTGAATTTGATCGATGGCGTGGCGTATGTTGACTTTGAGGGCATCGGTGGTTTGCGGCTTGTTGGCATAGACCTGCGACTTAAAAAACCCCAAAAGAAAAAGTCCAGCGGGGTCAAATCGCACGTGAGGTGGCCACTTTGAACCTCGTGTGGATTGGTCTCGTCCCAAATACGGCAATTTTGCTTGTTGACATAGCCATTCATGCAAAAACGCGCCTCGTCGCTGGAGATGATTCCTTTGCCAAAATCGGCGTCAACTTCCAACTGCTGTAATGCCCAGTCAGCGAACACACGGCGCTGCCTTTGGTCATTATCCTTAAGGTCCTGCGTCAGCTGGATCTTGTACGGGTGCAGGTCCAAGTCCAGACTGCAAAAAAGGCCGAGTTCTTGTGCGCGACGCGGAATTGACTGCCGCGGGTTTTCGAGGACACTGTCGCGCACAGCGGCGATATTCTCGGCAGATCTCGCGTTACGTTGATGCACAGGCACTGGCTTATTGTTTACTAACCCGGTCGACTAGAATTTGTCCACCAATCGACGAATAGTCGACATAAGACAGGCGAAGTGCGCGCGCGGAACTTAGCTCGAACTGAAGACCCATTTTCATAAAACAATTTTATGATTTGCCATGGTGGTTTGGGAGGACGGAATGAGAATAGCACACTGCATTTGACATCTGTCACTCAAACAACAAGGCCAATGAGCTTTCAAAGTTCGAGCGCCCCTATTGGATACCCCTTTATAATCCCTACTTTATAGTACCGCCATATACTACCATGAATTATAATCTTTACTGTACTAATAACTTCGTTATTACAGAAACCTTTTTGGGTGGTTGAATTTCGGGACACGGATACTGCGTTGCAATACGCATCTAGGTCCATTTCGTTGCGCGCCATGTTTGAGCTTTATGCCCACTCCAACAAATTACCAGAGTTTCACCAGAGGCTCCGGAATCATGTTACCGCGAACTGGAACACGCTTGCGGAATACTTTCGGCTGGAGTCTAGTTTTAAAATCGTTGTGGAGACCTACAACAAGCACTTCAGTCAAAGGGAAAAGGTCGAGAAAATTGAGTCCATGGATTACTTGCCAATAGAGGGTTCGGTCAATCTGAGGAATCCCCAGGTGGAGTGGTGGTACATCGAGTTTTGGGGCCTTAATCCTACGGCTGTGCCAGCTGAGCCTGAGGATATTATGTTTGGTCGTCTGGTGGCCTATGGCCAGCGGCATTTGATCAAGGAGCTCTCGCTGAAGCATCGAAAGTTTATCGGCAACACCAGCATGGACGCCCAGCTGAGCCTGCTAATGGCCAACCAGGCGATGGTACGTAAAGGGGACCTGGTATTTGACCCGTTTGTGGGGACGGGCTCGCTTTTGGTAAGCGCCGCCAAGTGGGGCGGGTATGTCCTGGGAGCTGACATAGACTACATGATGGTGCATGCCCGCTGCCGGCCGAGCCGCATAACGCAAAAAGTGCGTGAGAAGGACGAGAGCATTCGGGCCAACTTGAAGCAGTATGGTTGCGCTGATCGCTACATGGATGTGGTGGTGGCCGACTTTTCCAACCCGGTGTGGGATCCTCGTATCTCGTTTGATAGCATAATTACTGATCGTAGGTTTATTGATTTTTACCCCCTTCTTTATGTTTTCATCTGACCAATTCCTTTGGTTATTTAAGCTCCATACGGAATAAGAGAGGCCACGGAAAAGGTGGAGAAGAAGATTAGCTTAAAGGCCAACACTAGAAGTGACAACATGGTTCATTACCCATCAACGTCGCACTATTCCTTGCAGAGTCTCTATGGGGACCTACTTGTGTTCGCTGCGAAGCACCTAAAACTGGCAGGACGTCTTGTCTGTTGGCTGCCATTTCACAGCGAGGACTACGACCCCAAGATGCTGCCACAGCATCAGAATCTTAACCTGATAGCCAACTCAGAGCAGCAATTGACTGGAAAAACTGCTAGACGGCTACTCACCTATGAAAAGTTTTCCGAGTATAGTCCGACTGAACCCTTATTGGGCAGCACAACACAATTGCCAACGCTCTCGCAGGACTTCAGGGATCGCTACTTTAACAACGCTCTGGAGTCACGGAAGGAGCGTCGTGTGCGAAAGGCAGAGCTGCGGGAACAGGCTCGAGTAGAGATGAATGCACGGGGAAAGATTCCCACGGATGGGCGCTCCAAAAAGTGTGATTTGAATAAGGCTCGATTTGTCTGATCTCCGTAAAAAATCAATTTAGGGCAACTTTATTTGTTGGTTTTGTTTCGCTGAGTTTTCTTTTATAGCATAAAATTTCGAAGATTTTGATTCAGATTTGGATAAAAAAGGATATAGATAATTACGATTGACACTAGTACCTAGGATGTACATATATAGTTCTAAGAATAGTTTATTCAATTTATTTTAAAGATTCCCATTTCTTTAACGTTGTATGGTATAATAGTTAAAATACATAAGGTTAAATAAAATATGTATTGAGGCGTTCCTAATTTATTCGGCGGTGTTTATAATACAATACAATATGTATCAAAAAAATCGTATTAACCGATTTTATCAGGACTAGCTGGATGTGTGGCCTGCTCCTGAAGACGGCATTCGAACACTTTGGCGAAACTTGTGAGGAGTGCGCCACTAGCCTCCTGGACAGGAAAATGTCTGCCCAGCTCCTTGCTGAGCGAGGTGACCCCTTTGCCCTGGATTCCGCAGGGCACAATGTGCTCGAACCACCGCAGATCCGTGCAGCAATTGAGGCCGATTCCATGAGTGGTGACGTAACGCGAGCCGTGGATACCGATGGCACAGATCTTGTTGTCACCCACCCAAATACCGGTGTCTTTGGTCGCCTTGGCACCGCGAATGCCCATCTGGTGGCAGGCCTCGACAACCATTCGCTCTAACGTCGCCACGTACCAGCGGATGCTCGGCATGAACTGTCCCAGGTGCAGAATGGGATAGGCCACTAACTGGCCGGGGCCATGAAAAGTAATCATGCCACCGCGATCTGTACGATGGAAGTCCGCTCCTATCCGGCGCAGTCGGTCCTCATCCTTCACGGTATAGGTCTTTGTTCTCAGTCCGACTGTATACACCGGTTCGTGCTCCTGAAGCACCAGATAGTTTCTGAATTCCGCTGGCGGATTCAGGATCTGGTTGGACTTAGCCAGACGTTGCTGTAGCTGTAGTCCTGCTGAATAGCTATGTCGCCCGGCCCGCACCACGGTTACCAGCGGTCGGACAGAAGACATTTTTTATTGTTTAAAAATCATTTGGCTGCAACGTTCAACACAACAAATATTAACCAGGGCTGCATGATCAGCGGGTTGATCGATACACATATCTGCATAAAGGGCTGATTGGTGGCAATGAAAATGCCATGAAAAAAACGAAAAATGTTTTTTGATTTCTGAAATCTGTGATTAATAATCCAACAGCGATTAGCTTTGCTTAGCTGTATAGTTTACTTTCAGGGTTGGTCGAGTGCACTTGGGAAAATGGAATTCCACCTATCTGGCAACACTACATTTGACGTTTACAATAAAAAGATATAAAACACTTACACACAGACGCTCCGCGAATTATTAGGAGTTTCGAGTGAAAAAGTGGACTAGAACCACAGAAAAGCGACACCCTCTTAGCTGCGATTGCAGCAATTCGGGACAGACTCGCTGGCGGTGAACACATGGATCACGCTTGAAATTCCAATAGAAGAGCGGAACTGGTGCGCATAAAGCATAGACACCATCGCAGGACATGGCGACTCGTCAGGACGACGAGATTGGAGGGGGCGGCTCTGATTCTGCACCCTTTCGCGTCCTGCCGCACACTGACGAAATTGACAACTACCTGGCCCACCAACAGCAACATCAGCATCAAGGCCAAAACTATCTGATCCACCAGCAGCAGCATGGACAAGCACCTGTCCCGCTGATGTGGCCCCCTCCGCCGCACCTAGCCGCCCCTCAATTTGCGCCCCATCTTCAACAACAGCAGCCACAACCGCACATGTACAATGAGTATTTGTTTAATCTGTCCTACTCGGGCCAGTCTGGCCAACCAGAGACCTATTCGGTTCTGCCTGTGGGACACGGAAACTTTCTTAAAGTGTACCATTGCCCGGACAACCAGGTCAGCGAAACCGGCACTCCACTCTTTACGCATATCAACATGGCCTCGATTAATCACCATCAGCTGCAGCACCAACACCAAGCCGCACCGCCGACACCTCCGCAG
This sequence comes from Drosophila teissieri, assembly GCF_016746235.2. Lineage (NCBI taxonomy): Eukaryota > Metazoa > Arthropoda > Insecta > Diptera > Drosophilidae > Drosophila > Drosophila teissieri. The sequence goes on from NC_053032.1 coordinate 3,666,730, forward strand.
CCGCCTCCACTGTATGAATTGTTCGCCACGAATCCTTTGACTTTTCCAAAGGCACAGCAGCCAGACGCCCATCATCGACAGCCCCAACAGACACAGACTCAGGTCCCAACAGTGCCCCAAGTCAATCACTCGTCGAGCAGTGCTAACCTGCTCATTAACAACCTGGTAAACAACTGGTCGCCCAATTTGACTGGGGGAAGCTACATTCAATTTGGTGGTGAGGCCAACGAGAACGACATCCAGCATGGCGAGCCATCGGCAGCCCAACAACCGCAGGCTCCTAATCATATCCTGCACCAGCCTGAGCCACTGTCACAATCCGTCAATACACTACCAGCGGCTTCCAAGCAAGCCAAGCCTCTGAAAATGCCTTTGGCCACTGCCACCGTTTCACCTAGTGCCATCAACAAATCAAGCGTCGCCGTGCCTGGCCAATTCGAGGGCAAGAAGCGAATCGTTGCCGAGGTGAAGCCCATGCCAATGTCTTACTCCGATGTGCTCAGCAAAGGCACAAAACCGAGCGCTGCAGGTAACGAAGGGGAGTACAGTACACAACCGCAGAGGCGTCATGAAAAGGAGGATGGATATGGAATTCGCGAGATGCGCACGTCAAAACGTTCGCCGCTGCATGATGCCAAGGAGACGGGTTCGTTTATGGCCGGTGTTGGTCATGCGCATGCCAGCCGAGGCAAGAAGCGAGGTCAAATCAACCAGACTGCGCCGCTCAAGGTGCAACAGTCCCAGTATCTACCACAGTCAACTCTACAGTCGCAAATTAAGTTAAACAAACTGACTAATCACGAAAAGAAGCGGCCACTGCAACCGAAGAACGTGAATACCAACGCCCCCAAGGCTTTGGAGCAAAAGACTACCTCGGCATCGGTACCCGCCAACAGCAGCTTGCAGAACCACAACAATGGTATCAATTTTACTCCGACGACCAATTCTAGCACTTCACGTAAATCAGGCAGTAATAAAATCAACTCAAACGCGATTCACTCGAATCACACTGGCCCAAACACAAATGCAGGAACCAGCAATAACAGTAGCAGCGTTAATTACTCCAGCAACAACAATGTTAGTTCCTCTTCATCCAAGCGGTATTCCTCATCGAATCTTAACCCGAATAACAGTTCCGGCTACTCCTACTCATCGAAGCGCAATCGAAGCAATGCCTACTCGTCGACAAACTCGCCTACCCATGCCAATAGCTTTTCCAGTAACCGCAACTACGAGTTGGCCAAACGTATTCTGCACACCTGGTGGATTTACACCCTGAAACTTTTAACGTGGCTGTTTTATTTGGTATACGATATCGTTGTTCTGGGCTTCAGCATGGGATACGAGCGAATGACGTTGGCCTACATGGCTGTATTGGTTTATGCGCGGCAGCTCCAAAAGGAACTGAAGCAAAACTCTGGCAAGCCAAGCATATGGTGGCGAAGTTATTGGCGCCGATTCGACTCCCGCTTTGCCAAGAACTCGCGCCTGGCCATATGGCGACGTTTCTACAAACGCAAACCGCCAGAACCCACTTTCGAGCAAATTAAAACTGGTCGCCTGCCACAAACGGGAGAAGAAGCAATGTTTTCTCTGCTTAACTGCAAGGGAAAGGATGCATACAGGTGAGCCCTGCTAAACAGCTCAAAGAAGCTGGGTCCGCAAAAATCGAATTTTTGAAAGGTGGAATCGTTTGACCATCGCTTGACCATGTTTGACCACCAATTATTTTTTTTTGACCACGTCCAGTTTTCAAGATATGAAATTTCAAACATTTTCGAACTTCAAAAAGTTGACTTTTTTTTTTTAATCGAAATAACATCGTTTGACCACGTTTGACCACCCTTTAGAATTTTGAAAAAACTTTTAGTTTAGAAAATATAAGCACTTAAGGAATTCAGCATTTTCCATACCTCAAAACTGAATATTTTGAAACAAAATCGTTTGACCATCCTTTAAAAATGCTTTTTATCGTTTGACCACCCTTTAAAAATTGATTTTTTCGTTTGCCCACCCTTAAAAAAAATATTTTCGTTTGCCCACCTCTTAAAACTAAATATTTTCAAAAAAAAAGGTTTGACCATCCTTCAAAAATGCTTTTTATCGTTTGACCACCCTTTAAAAATTGTTTTTTTCGTTTGCCCACCCTTAAAAAAAAATATTTTCGTTTGCCCACCTCTTAAAACTAAATATTTTCAAACAAAATCGTTTGACCACCCTTAAAAAAAAATAATATATTTATATATATAAATAATATAATATATAATATGTACATATGTGTGTTTTATTTATATGCATATGTTGGTTATAGGCAAAGACACCTCCGGTCTTTGATCGTTTCTTGGGAGTAAGAAAGAGAAAGAGAGATTTCCAAAATTAATTATTTTTAAGAAACAATTAATAAATAGAACAATTTTTAGAGGTGGGGAAAAAACAATGTTTAAAGTGTGGTCAAACGATAAAAAGCATTTTTAAAGGATGGTCAAACGATTTTGTTTGAAAATATTTAGTTTTAAGAGGTGGGCAAACGAAAATATTTTTTTTTAAGGGTGGGCAAACGAAAAAATCAATTTTTAAAGGGTGGTCAAACGATAAAAAGCATTTTTGAAGGATGGTCAAACCTTTTTTTTTGAAAATATTTAGTTTTAAGAGGTGGGCAAACGAAAATATTTTTTTTAAGGGTGGGCAAACGAAAAAATCAATTTTTAAAGGGTGGTCAAACGATAAAAAGCATTTTTAAAGGATGGTCAAACGATTTTGTTTCAAAATATTCAGTTTTGAGGTATGGAAAATGCTGAATTCCTTAAGTGCTTATATTTTCTAAACTAAAAGTTTTTTCAAAATTCTAAAGGGTGGTCAAACGTGGTCAAACGATGTTATTTCGATTAAAAAAAAAAAGTTTGAAAATATTTAGTTTTGAGGTATGGAAAATGCCTAATTCCTTAAGTGCTTATATTTTCTAAACTAAAAGTTTTTTCAAAATTCTAAAGGGTGGTCAAACGTGGTCAAACAAAGTTATTGCGATTTAAAAAAAAAAAAAGTCAACTTATTGAAGTTCGAAAATTTTCGAAATTTCATATCTTGAAAACTGGACGTGGTCAAAAAAAAGTAATTGGTGGTCAAACATGGTCAAACGATGGTCAAACGATTTCACCTTTCAAATTTCAAAAATTCGATTTTTGCGGACCCAGCTTCTCTGAGCTCTGCTAAACTATTATTAAACTTGTGCAACAAATTTTTCCGTTATTGTTTTAGCATACTTGGTGTCCCGCCAGATAGCTCACAGGAGCAGATCCGTAAGCACTACAAGAAGATTGCCGTGCTCGTACATCCCGACAAAAACAAACAAGCCGGTGCTGAGGAGGCTTTTAAGGTGCTGCAGCGCGCCTTTGAGTTAATCGGAGAACCGGTAAAGCATTGCCAGTAAAAATCATTATTAGCTATTTTTTTAATGTTTTTTTTTGCAGGAAAATCGTCTCATGTACGACCAAAGCATTGCCGAGACTCTGCACACCGAAAAAGCGTGGACGGAGTTGCACGACCTGCTTTCCCAACTGCAAACTAAAATGGCTGAAGCAGCCAATACCATAAGGTGCGTATGTACCAAATGAGACTCCAAAGAAGGGAATCTCTAAATGTTCTCTTTGGCGTTTGTTTTAAAAAGGTGTAGCACGTGTGCCCAGCGTCATCCTCGCAAGCTTACCGAACGCCCTCACTATGCGGCACGGGAGTGCGCCTCCTGTAAAATACGGCACTCCGCCAAAGATGTAAGGGTGCAGAGATCCACAGTTGAACCTATGTATGTAAAATGTTTTTGTTATCGTGATAGGGTGACATTTGGGCCGAGACAAGCATAATGGGCTTGCGGTGGAAATATTTGGCGCTAATGGACGGCAAGGTCTATGACATAACTGAGTGGGCCAACTGCCAAAAAGGAGCTCTGTCACATTTGGAACCAAACTCGCACATGGTGCAGTACCGCATTGTGCGCGGTGCTCAGCAACAACAACACCAGCAACAACAACACCCCCAGCACCCGCAGCAGCAACATCACGAACGGGGTATGCATCATCCTGGTGGGGGAGTAAGCGGCGTTAGGTAAGGCTTAACTTCCTTGAGCAATATGCAAAACTTCAAATGAAATAATTTTTCAGCGAGGCAACATTGCATGAGTTCTTAGACAATTTGTACAGCGGTCAGCATCCGGGGACGCACAACGTCTTTGCAGGAAATGCCCGTCGGCGAACGCGACGTAACTAAGCATAGCAGGCATAATCTTAAGTGTTTTAAAATACAGTTATAATCTACCCAATGTGTCGCAGTCGACTGATTGGCCTTTACTCACTTCCAAATAAAGCGCGACTGCTGCACCTGGTCACCTACAATTCCTACCATAACGGCAAGGACTCGCAACGCGCCCGAGGGGTAATGCTGCTAAGTTGAAAAGATTCGAAGCTGGTTTGATTACATTTTGATTTTAGGAAGATTTGGACGTTGTTCGACTTGACTGACATATTGAATTGTAAAATTGCCTCCCAATATACTACATATATGTTTTAATATTTTGTTTTTGGCCCTTTTCGACGGTGTGCTTATCACACGTAGTTCTTAGCAAAAGCTGTAATTCTAAGTTCTAAGTTTACTATTTCCGTCAATTTATAAGCAAATGCGACGGCACACATGTATAATTCAAATTAAACCAACAATAATGTTAATAAAATAATATTTAACGCAGCATACGACCTTAGTTAAAACTATTTTTCTGATCTGAAAATGCAGTTTCTGAGAAATCGAAATGGCTTGCTGGATAGATAAATTAAGAATGTAATAACTAATTTTAGTGATTTTATTGAAAAAATGCTCCTCTCCATTTTTACTTAGTTTTCTACATATTTTTGTTTTCTATTTGTATAATATTAATTACATAGGTAATGTTTGCACAAAAATGGCTATTACGCATACAAAACGTATTGCATTTGCAAACCTAGAGTGTGGGACTTAGTCTATTTTGTTTTTTGATTCCAACAATTTAATAATTTTAATGCTCGCTTTGAAGTGGATCGTCCTTATGGTTAGTTCCTTATGGTTAGTTCCTTTTGTGTTTAATCTGTTTTGATATTGTTGCTGTGTGTTTGTTGGGTATACACCGTTGTTATCTCGCGTTTTCGTTTTTAGCTTAGCTGCATAATTTATTCGTAATAAATTAATGAAACTTTTTATGGGTAATTAGATAGGCTGTGATTTCTTAATGGATTCGTACATTATTTTTTATACTGTTAGTTTCACAAAATTGTCGAATATTTGAGTTTGTAGTTCTCTGATTAACGTAAATAGTCTGCTACTTCTGAATGACTTCTTTTAAACAATTATTGTGCCTAATTTTAAATTGCACTTGTTTTTTGCTTTAAACATTTACAAAACTTGCCGTAGACTGCTGCTGTTTTTATTTACTTTAATAATATATGTATATGTATATATACATATATATATATATAAATTAAATTCTATGCTTAAATAGTTGAATTTCTTGCCAATACACAATCTAAGTGCATTTGCATTAGTTTCAGTTTTAAATTGATTTTGCTGGGTTTCTGTTATCGTTTTCGATTAGTTGAAATCTTGATTTGCGATAGTAGATTTTATATTATACAATACGCCAGGATACTTATGATAAATAAGTTTTATACAACTAAAAAAGAAAAAGAAGCAACAAAACGTATTAAAAAAAGTAGGCTAGAGAACGGGTGCATATGCATTCGCAATGCCTATACATCTGCATATGCCTCAATGGGCATACCCATTGGGGAATGCTAGCCACCATTCGCATATTTCTATGTTCAAGTGTATGGATTTGGGTCAGCGGGTCACTAATAGTGTTTTTACGCGCTTACTTAGCATATTTTCCGAGCTGCCCAAGAACGTGAGTCCTGACTTGGAATTGTGTAAGTGGATGGTCTGCGATGAGGAGTAGTGAGCGGAAATGAAGTTGTGTGTGCCTTTGGAAATGACTCTTGGAGCTCCGGCCCTTTCCAGGAAGCTCCTGGCGCTACTGGCTCTTGCCGCGTTCTAAGCTCTGTGCTGCCGCCGCCCCTCCTTGCCCCGATATTATTTTGGCGTCTTTCGCTGTTTCAGCTCCTGAGAAGCGTCGTCCAGCAGCTTAGTGGCATAACCGTTGGTCAGTCCTCCGTTGGCACCCTTGTGCGCGCTGCCGTTCGCCATTTGCTTGTAGACGTTATCCACCCCATTAGAATGCCCATTACTCAGTGAGGTGCTGCTCCCGGTGGCCTTAGATACGGGCGTCGCTGTCGCCTCTGTGGTCTTCGGCATGGCCAGATCGTCATGGGCGTTGATGCTCTTGCAGTAGCCGTTGGGCTTGGCGTGTCCGTTGGCCAGGGCTCCGTTTCTCTTCTGAAAGAAGAACAAATATAGCACATCGATTCGATTACCTATAAATGTATTAAAAAATGTATAAGTAAAATGCAGCTTGATTGCCAAGAACCGCATTTGAACCGCATTCGTTGAATCAATATTTTGGCAATGTTATTACAAGACTCCGACATTACATTATCTTAAAAAGCTTTAGTTCAATTCGCATTGGTTAAATCGTTTGGTCGTATGTAGATTTTCTCTGCTGATGGTTTCAAATCGTCAACGAAGACAAGTGCAGCTGGAGTTCCCCAAGGCCCACACAGTATTTGGCTCGGACATGCCTACTTACACACCAGTGACAGAAGTAGAGGAGAAAATGTGCTCGTAGCCACCTACGCGGACGATACAGCTGTGCTAACGAAAAGCAAAAGTATTTTGGCTGCTTCTTTTGGTCTACACGAATAATTGGATGCAATCCAGCAATGTGTTAGGAACACGAACGTGCGAGTTTACGCTGAGAAGTGTGCCAATGTGACGTTCAGCAACCTGGTTGCTGTTGTGTTGTGTTGTGTTGTGTTGTCCTGGTATCAGTCCCAATGGAAGAACGATCAACCACCATCAGGCCTATTAATAGCTTGGTATAACCCCCCGATAGAAAGCTTTCCATCAGCATACAGATTACAAATATTCAACCAGAGTTCAGGACCAAGATAGCTAAAATGTCACATTGCACCACGCAACAAACTATCGCTTGACTGCAATGTGAATTTTTTCAAGTCCATATTGGCCCCCAGCCTGTTCTACGGTCTGCAGTTATACGACGTTGCTGCAAAGAGTCACCTAAATAAGATCCGAGATCTACAGGCGAAAACCCTAAGAAAGATTTTTGGGGCTCCTTGGTACAAGAGAACCAGGAACCAGCTCAAATACATAGCTGAAAAATACATGGAACTGTTCAATGCACACCCAAACAGCCTGCCTGGCCAGAAAGCTAGCTTCAGCCAATGCTGACCCTCGGGCTACATTCATAAGAATATTTAAACGACTGCACTGCTTGACCTCCCCGATCGGGTTTGACATAGGAGGACTTACTATATATCTATAATAATTCTCCCTAGTTCTACTAAAAAAACTTCGCACTTCCATCAGATAGTCGGGGAACTCAACTATAGCGTTCTCTCCTGTTTTAATAATTTGTTTGATAAAATTTTATCTGTATAACTGATTGCGAGGGCTCTTCTTGATACATGTTTTTGTTATTATATTATATATGCGCCTATAAAGTATATACATATACTCTTGATCAGAATAAGTGAGTGGATCTGGCCATGTCTGTCTGCCCGAATGAATGACGGGATGTAGGGAGCTGTAACAGCAAGAAAACTAAGATTATTTGCCTTGCCGATTTAAATCGATGTGCCGAAAGTATTCTAGTCACGGACTGAAAGCCCCAAAATTAGAAGAACACTAAACACCAAAAATTGTCAGACATACTCCATTACTCTTTCTCCCTTTGGGTAATTCGACTATATCATTCTCTATAGTTTTTCGAGCCCTCAAGCTTAAAACCACTTTAATGACGGCAACGACACACGTATCATTTGAAGGCGTAGGTCTGTAAGTCTGGCATTGTCTTCCTTTCGCTGTCGCTGACTCCGAAGCAGTGGGTATTGCCTTTCCGTTAAACTTTCACTCGTGCGGCGCGTCGCTCAGCAAATGCTGGGTGCCGAAACGATAGCCGGTTAACGATATTTACCAACGCCCAGTGCTGGAGTTGCCAGAGACCTACTTGACGAAATCTCGTTAATGAATTTGGACCACATCATCTTGCGCATTTGTAAACGGCAGGCCGCAAGGTGCAGTGCAGGCATGATGATATAACCACGTTTGCCTCACAGCTACGAATCGCGTCGTTTCTGTTAGGTATTCGTTTTCATTTTCATTAACACAGGCCGGAATCTGGAAACCTCCTCGGCAACGTGGGAATTTCAGATTGATAATAATCGAGCGGCCACTTCGCCGCTACTTGCTGATTTCGGTCAGCGACTAAAGCCTATTTCCGGGGCGAACTTACCATCATGCGGTTCCTGTAGGCTGCCTTGTAGAACTCGTTGAACAGAAAGAAGAACATGACGGCGTGCATGCCTATCCACCAGACGAACGCCTTCGGGTAGTTGCAGTCGATGAAGAGCAGCTGGAAGGCGTGCACCATGATCAAGATGAACTGAACCTGTGGTAGCAGCGGATTAGCCTAGGCACAAAGTAAAGTTCCATGCAGCTTACCATCTGCAGGGTGGTCAGGTACTTCTTCCACCAGAGGTATTTTTGGTACTGCGGACCCATGGCGGAGAACATGTAGTAGGTGTACATCACGATGTGGACGAAAGTGTTGAGCAGCCCGAAGAAGGTGCTGTGACCACCTAGAGAGGTGCAGAGAATTCGGTGGGTCAGAGGAGATGGACTTCATCTTATACTCTCACAGCAACTCACCCGGGGTGAATTTAACGCCGAACCAGACCGACATGGGCATGCAGCCGTGATGGATGACGTGCAGTGTGGTAACCTGACTCGACTTCTTGCGCAACACGAAAAAAATCTGAGGCAAGACGCAACAGGTTGATAAATGAAACAATTACCGAGCGTGGACTCTTTGATCTGTCACTCACCGTATCCATGAATTCTGTGAACTTTGAGAAGTAGTACCACCAGCAGGCATGAACCATCTGATTTAGGGACAAGGGAAAGAGAGGTGTTCATATTAGATCTGTTTTATGTAGCTGTGAGACGTGTTTTTAACACTCGTTTGGACTGAGATTTGCGCATCCCTTTTCAATGCTGTGAATGAGAACAACTGGGTGACAGTTAAATGCAAGAGTTCGAGTATCTCATTCATTACAGATGGAATAGGGAGTGCAGTCATCATTGACTCTTTTATGAGTACTGTTGAAAAATAATAAATTTTTTAAACACATATGCACACTCATTTGAGTTTAAGTTGCGTTAATATGACTTTCCAAGAAGGGTCAACATTCAATTAAAACTAATGTAATTTAGGTGAATTCGGATAGATTTGATTGTTAGGAAACAGATAGTTTTTTATTGAAGTTGGAACTGTGAATTTTAAGTTTAGTGATTGTGAAAAAGAAGACAGTTTTGTGAGCATCCAATATGTTTAGGTGCTTGCAGGACGCAAACAATGACCCCCAACCCACAACATCGTAAATTAGAGTTCGTGTTTTAATGGTCCATCTCCATAGGTACTTTAATGTGTACTGTAATGTGTACTTTAATGTGTATATCTATGAGTAAATGTGCGTATACGGTTATCTATAACTATTCGTGCACTCACACCAAAAGAGAAATAAAACGAAACCAAAATGCTTATCGTTATTCGTTATCTAGATTGTTATCTTACTGCCTGTGGCGGTTAACACATACCCTTAACGTTCTAGGATTATTACTATAGTCGACTGGCTGACATCGGAAGCTATAATGTCCAGTTAGCCAACCGGAAATTCCTATCTGGAAATGTAGAGCACAAAAGGTAACTTATATATCTTTGCTTGGCTCTCAATTTCTCGGATGATTTGTGATAAATATATTGGTACTGGTACTGGTTTGGCATCGTCACCGGATCTTGGCTGAAAGACGTCTCTTTCAGGTCACTTACTCAGCTGTCGGCTATTCTTAGATGTGCATTTTTGGCGGTGTGGGGGTTAGTGTAAGTATACAGCACTTAGATGGTATCAGCATAGGCTTAAACGCGATAATTTCATTAATTGAAGCAAATTATCCACCGGTTTTATCTGAAGCATTGGTGTTTTACTAGCGTTTATATACAAAACAGAGCAGCAGCTGGTCAGAACAGGACAAATGGGTCTTGCACATGAGGTGCGTTAGGGTACTTGGTCGGTATTAGTCAAAGCCGGGCGCACAAAGCTGGCGCAGGTGTCTCTGGTAGTCGGCGTTTTTTTGAGTACAATATGCAGTTAATACAATGAAAATACTACAAGGCGACGCGTGGCTGGTCAGCACTCCAAAAAGCGTTGGCTAGTTCAGTGGCCAGATCAATAACAATGTGCTAGGATTAGATTAAGCAGAAGCCGCGATAGATTTCCTGGACTGCATATACAGAATGTTATGCAAATAAATTCGGTATTAGCTATTTCTCTGAACTGGTTGGGGTTATTTTGGATCAGAACACACTTATAGGTACTCTAGCGCGGGGCCGTTTAGCCAGGGACACTTACTCTCCGGGATGTGGGACTATCTGTGTAGTCCACCGGCTGGCACCGGAAGCTGTACGAGCCCCACCAGCCGCCCATCAAGCACTAGAACAGAGACATTAGCAGCAAGAATAGGTTAAATTTGATTGGAAAACATCCTCCACGGTCCACAGAAGCGTGGACTGGTCCAGCGACGATGCCACGCGATCATAAGTTGCTGGGATGATAGGAAAAGGGCGGTATCTGATGAATGGGACGGGAATACCTACCTCATAAAACAGCCATGCGCTGAAAACAACCTGTATGGCATTGTACATGACTAGAGTATTTTGCAGATTCAGAGGCTTTCGGTTCTCCATTAATCGGGGTCCCAGCACCTGTGGATGGAAGGTGGTATTAACTTTATATAATAGCCGGCAGACGTAAAGGTATTTAACTGTATCCCGTTTTATTATCACGAAGTTGATAAGTTTATTGTGGGAAACACTACAGTCATAAACCGACCTACAATCGATCTAGTCAGACCACCTTCTTATCTTTAAACTACTACTAAGAATCCCAAATTAGGCAACCAATAACTTTCAATTGGATACTCGGTACTCACCTTGACCAGATAGACATATGTGAGGCAAACGGCTAGTGTGGGGAATGGGGACGACATCATGGGCCAGCCCTTTGTCCTCGAGTCTGTACGAAAGGAAACCACATAATTATAGGAGTCGTTGATTCGCGGGTGCTTTTGACCACAGCCATAAACAACTTTCAAAAGATCCACACATTGTCAACATCTTCTAGATGTGTTCCTATCTCCTTCGTACACTGTTATTGACCATGATGCCCACCCCTATACTAAACTTAATTTCGCATTCGAAGTTTTTTCATCAAATTTATATGTTTATTTATATTTATACATAAGATTATACACTGGGTAAAATAAACAAACACGATTGATCAAACCTGACCATATAGGACCGTATACATACATATATAGACAAATAAACAGTGTCGAAACATCATTTTAGCTTGTTAGCATTTTTAAAAACAGTATGTTTGCAGGCGGTGTTACATATAATAAATATAAAAATGAAAAGTATACACTATACATATATATATGTAATTGCTTGGAGATATGCAGGGAATGGCGTTTGTACTCGGTCTCAGCATGTAAATAAAAAATAACAGTTCTCGAACGGAATTAAAGCGAAGAGCTTGGCGATTGGAAAAGCCATTTTACCAATTCTACCAACTTCTCTTGCCAATTAGTGAACTAGTGTCAAAAACTATTTATCCCCGATGTTTCGGAGAGAAACGTGCGGAAGGGCAGCGACATTGAGTTGTTCCCTGTGGTGCGATAGCTGGTTGCAGTCCACCAAAATCAAGGTTAGCCAAATTAGCGAATAATCCGACACCCTAGAAGTCTGGTACTTACCACTATGTGAGTCCACGTATCTGCTTATGCTGTCAATGTATTTCATAATTAAGGCCATTGTGTTCTTGAGTAGTGGTTGGTGTTTGTCGCTGACTGCGGAGTCCTTCTATCCGTTTTTGCTTGTAATTCTTGTTGTTGATTGTACAATTGGTTGGTGGTTTAAGTCTTAGTTTTGAAGAATAACGGTCTGCTTCTGATCTGGTTAATTATAGTGCTTAGGACTCAGTGCATTTAATGCGGTGCTAAGCGGGTTTTGGAACTGCAAGGAAATATAGTTAAACTCAATCTAAAAATTTACTAATATGCATATCTCCGCGTCCACAAGACACACAAATAATAGCAATAGTCTTCCCATATTAGTAGACCCCTAACAGCATCATTCAATACCCTTTCCCTTGATATATGACCCATATGCCCACTTAAAAAAACGGCAGTAGAAATCAGGTCAATAAACTAAATCCAAAAACAACTCGATCAGCAATCATTCGGCACATTTACATCTCGTTTATAATTGAACGTTCTCGTTTTGAGCCCCATCTTCTGTTTTTTTTTATTTTTATTTTATGCACAGCGCGGAATTTGTATAAACACCTTATCTTTTCGGCCAGTTATCGCAAATCGATAAATTAAGCGAGAGCGATAGCCAAAACAGGAATACGTGGCGGAGTACTGTTCGTGGAAATGTTTTGCACAATAAGCTCAATAAAATCTTCCAAAAAGTTCTCCTCTATATTTATGCCAGTAACTGGCAGTGCAAATGGGTTTCAGACATATATTCCGACCGTGAAATGGTTAAAATTTCGGAAACAATGAAAGCTAGTGCAGGTTTTAGTGACGCGGAATGAGTAGTCGAGGAATTGGACTTTTTCTCGTATTCTGTTGACAAATATTTCGCAAATACCTCAAAGAATAAGTTCTCAAAGGTTAATTGTTTAAGCTTAAGATTTGCTGAAAGGGGCTCTTTCTTCAAGCACGCGCACTCACTCCTTTAAAACCAGACAAAGAGTGTTTAGCTTGATGTGCGCATTACTTATATACCGCATAGTACGTTACAAAAGAGTGTCGTAATTGTTTAATAATAACCTTGTTGCATTCGATTTTCGGGAAAACGGGACATTTTCAAGCTTAAAATTTGCCAATTGTTTTTTTTTTAAATTTGTGAGAGCCACTGCATAAGGGTAGTGAAATATGTTGAGAACAACAATTATATTTAACTTGTGACACATGAAATTGAATTCGAAGTCAGAAACTGTTTTATTTTTGGTTATGTACATATATCTGACGTCCGTCTATGAACTTCTAACTTCTATAGGGTGGGATCATCCAAGCAACAAGAGAACCAACCGAAGCAAGCAAACACCTTTGCCAAAAAAAGGCAATAACGGCGAGAAAGTAAAATAAACCACTGTCACCGAAAAGAGACTAAAATTTATACTTATTCAAAATCAAAACAAGGCAATACAACGAGCACACGGTTACCGGTGAAACGCGCTGTCAGCGCAGAAAACAAAAGAAACTGAAACGAGCTAAGTGGGTGGGGTGTGGTGGTAATCCGGTGTGCAAGGCCTACCTTCGCCTAATGTAAAAGGGTTGAGAGTGGTCGCCCTCTGGAAACCTGCTGAAGAAGCGGCAACTGAAAAGCGATGCCGGCAGCAGCAGTGCCGACTTAAAACCATGCCAAATATTGCTGTTTCATTGACCTGGTTTTGTTGTTTCCAGCTACGTCTGCTTGACACAAGCAACACTGCACACATGGGCATTCAAGGCGACACCTAATGCCCACTCCACCCGCCTGAGCTGGCCTATTCAGTAACACACCGCTAAACCGGCGTCAGCCAAGGCGCCACGTTGTTCCAATACCATCACGTGATGCGGCTAGGGTTTCTCTTTTCTCTGGCTTTGCCCTTCGGTCGTGCGCAAAGGTTCGCACCACGTTTCTTGAATGAAAAAGGGGCCACGAGAGCAGGCCACCCGATGACTGGTGGGAGGTTGAAATATTGTCTGGTGTAGTGAGTCACAACTCAACTTCTTGGCCTGGCCAAGATAACCTGTACGCTGGGGCACAAATAAGTTGCCGAAAAAAAGGCGCCTAATGCCCGCAAAGTAAGCAGGTGGTGGGTGGTGCCTACTGGTTGCCACAGTTGTGGACACAATACGTACTTGGAGGGTGGAAGGGATATGTGCGTCACCATATCTACTCTACGAGAGCTGTGAAGGTGTCGCGACGTTCTGAACATCCTCTTTTCCACTCCCATTTATTGAGTATTGATTTTCGAATTTCGGGCACAGTCTCTTGACTTGGCTGAAGAGCTGAAAGGTTTTGTAAATAATAAGCACATAAGTAATTGACCCCAAGCTCTTGACAACAAAATCAAGCATTGACATTTGTTTATCGTACTTTATCAGGCATGTGTGGGGCTGCATTAATGCATAAAGGTCTAGAATGCCCATTTGAATGGCATGGCACTTCGTCAAATCTTCCAAAGACTCATTTGCAGACGTCAGTAACAGCCGCCAAAATTTCTATCGCGTTTAAGATTCAATCACTTAAACGCAAACGAAACAAAATGCTTCGCATAGGTGCATATAATTAAAAACAAATATTATTTATTTGATATATACCTAACTTGTAATTTAAGTGGGCCGTTCAATTCAATCCATTCTATTACAGGCTAATGTATCATTCTAAATAGACAGACCATTATGGGGAATCGATTCGAGAATTTACCTTTTTTTTGCACAGATGGGGAAAATCTCTTTTACCAAGAAGTCTGGGCGAAAACTATAGCGATAGTCGGATAGTTCGGTTTTCTAAATAGGCTGTATAGGCTGGCGCTCAACAATTATTGATCTAATTGTTGTAGACTCGCGCCCACTATTCCACTTATTGGGATTGGCATGCCGTGCCTGAATCACTTGTTAAAAGGAGTCCTTGGAAACACAGTCGTAGATCGGTTTGGACTGGTTTTTGAGACTCCGGTAGTCGAGACTTCGATTAGCGGCGAGAGAGGCGGGAACAGGCGGCGAGCAACACAGAAAACAGCGAACCGTCGACATCGACTAGCGGAGCACGACTAACTGGTTGCCACAGGGACTGACAAACTAAGGCCGCTCTGCAGCGGCCTCAGCCGCAGTCGCAGTCGCTGCCTCAGTCGGAGTTGGAGTTTAAGCCGTAGTCCATTTCCAAGTCGCAGACACCACTCGGCGACCGAAGCTTCCAAGCGGGCAGAGGCGTTGGCGTTGACGATGGTGGGCCATTACGAATTAATTCATATCTCTTAGCATTGATTGCCTTTGTGAACTGGACAGAGGGATGACTCTTGATTATGCTATGTATATATAGACCGTCACTTTATGGGCTGCAGGTGGAATTCGCAGTGCGTTGGAGGCAAACTCCGACTCCCAGTCCAACTCCCAGCGGCACCGTTTCCTTGCAATTGGTTGTGGAATTGGGATTGGGAAAGTCAGCCTTCCCATCGTAAAACAGCCAACAACAGGTGCGCTGTCGCAAGAACGGAGCGGATTTCGATGAGGCAAGGGCCACCGCTTGATCATGATCGATTTCAGTGGCAGGTGATGGCTTGCATACCAAATCAAAGCTCCGCACTTGTCGATCAATTAATTATTACGGCATTTCACACATATTCGCAGCGGGACGGACTGGGTTTTTTATGGCTTTCGGGTTTTCATTTCACGTTTAGCTTTTAGGTTTTAGCTTTTTGTTTTTGGGACTTTTGCGCTCAAAATCGAATTCATGGTCAAACTGTTTATGAATGTGTGTCGCCAAAAAGAAGACACAGCAGCAAGCGGTGGGTAACGAAAGGCGGCGAACAACAACAGGTTGACCTGTTGAAATGGAAATTTAAACTCGTTTTGCGTCTTGACGCAATAATCTATTTCGGCTTTTGTTATTTATTAGGTCATCCAACGGAGAAAAATGTCATTTCGTAATCGAAACCCTCTGCTTTCTAAGGGCAGCCCACACAGCACCCGAAAATATTCAAACAGACAGTGAAACCTCAATAACTAAAAATTTTCCTATTTTCCACCTCCAACAAAAGAAGGTTACCACAGTTATTCCAGCCGTCAGACAAAATACTTATCGTATTCGAAAATTTTTAAACACTCTCGTAAACAATATACAGATGAATGCAATCTATTATGATTAATTGGATTCGACGAGTGAATGTATTATAAAACAAGATAGAACGTTATAGTCGGGTTCCCCGACTATCTGATACCCGTTACTCAGCTGGTAAAAGTGGGAATGGAAATTACAACACTGACCGTTTTTGGCGGTTTGTGGGCGTTAGAGTGGGCGTGGCAAAAACATTTTTGGTATATAGAGTTATATTTACAAGACAAACAACAATGTGAAAAAATTTCACAACATTTTTCAAAAGTATGGGCGTGGCAGTTTTGGGCGGTTTGTGGGCGTTAGGGTGGGCGTGGCAAAAAGTTTTTCTGCAGATCGATAGAAATTTACAATACTAATAAGAAAATGAAAAAATATCAACACATTTTTCAAAAGTGTGGGCGTGGCAGTTTTGGGCGGTTTGTGGGCGTTAGAGTGGGCGTGGCAACATGAATCGAAAAACTTGCGCTGCGTCTATGTCTCTGGAGTCTGTATGCTTATTCTCAACTTTCTAGCTTTTATAGTTCCTGAGATCTCGACGTTCATACGGACGGACAGACAGACGGACAGACAGACGGACGGACAGACGGACATGGTCAGATCGACTCGGCTATTGATCCTGATCAAGAATATATATACTTTATATGGTCGGAAACGCTTCCTTCTGCCTGTTACATACTTTTCAACGAATCTAGTATACCCTTTTACTCTACGAGTAACGGGTATAAAAAACAACTTAGGTAAACACATATGTTATTACATACATACAACACATATATGTTATGTTACATATATTATTATTCCCGTTACTCGTAGAGTAGAAGGGTATACTAGATTCGTTGAAAGTACAGGCAGAAGGAATCGTTTCTGGCCATATCAAATATATATATATTCTTGATCAGGATCAATAGCCGAGTCGATATGGACATGTTTGTGTTTCCGTTCGTCTGTCCGTCCGTATGAACGTCGAGATCTCAGGAATTAGAAAAGCTAGAAAGTTGAGATTTAGCATGGAGACTCGAGAGACATGGACGCAGCGCAAGTTGGTTGCATGTTGCACCGCCCACAAACCTTCCAAATCTGCCACGCCCACACTTTTGAAAAATGTTTTGATAGCTTTTCATTTTTTATTGCCACTGCTGCAACTCCCAAACTTTTTAAAAATATTTTGATATTTTTAAAATTTTTGTATTAGTCTTGAAAATTTCTAACGATTTGCCAAACATTTTTTTTCAACGCCCACAAGCCGCCCAAAACGGACACTTTTGAAAAATATTTTTATATAATTTTTCACATTTGTCTCGATTTGCCAAAAATTTGTTTGCCACTCCCACTCTAACGCCCACAAACCTCCAAATACTTGTCTTCGCACTTCCACAAGCTAAGTAACGGGTATCAGATAGTCGGGCATTCTCTCTTGTTTTTGTAATAATTTTGTCGGACAACAGCAAGGGCAAAAAACTAGCAAAACAAACAATACAAAATATTGCCATAAACATATGTACATATGTATATGTACATACATACATATATAAAATATAAAAAATAATAATTTAGTTCCCGTAAAACCGTGATATCTATGATCCAAAATATTTTTTTTTTACATTCCATTATTTTCTTATAACTATCAATTTTAAAATGATTCGAATCCAGTGGGCGGGTTTAGCTATGTCGGTTGCAACATAGATTGCTGGCACTGCATATGCTCGAGGGCCGCGCTTTTCGTGTGGGAGGTGGGCGGCGATAGCAGTGGGCGGGACGAGTGTTTAACTAATGAATTCGAAGGCGGTTGAACGCCGCGGCGGTGACTTGTTGAGGGGTAACTTTCTCTGCTCCTCTGTGCACTTTTGCAACCGCTCTTTTCCGATTTCTATTCGACTAAGAGAGAGAGGAGTGGGAGAGATTTCTCTTGGATGCGAGTGCGAGCGGAACGTCTCGAAATTATGTCATATCTTTACACACATGCGTTACAACAACGTGACGAACTCAGCGGCTCGGACTTCTCTATGTGGTATCTAATAGTTTTTTCGGTTCTGTCCGGGTGCTTCCTAATCTGGAATGGTCTCTTATCGCGCTTGATTAGTTGATTAGATGGCCGTAACCGCGGAAAATGCAGACTGGTTTGCAGGTAAAGGTAACTGATAACAGGGAGAAGGGACAGCACGTTGGTTTTTTACTCGGCACAGTCTATAACATTCGAAAACCCGGGCGGCGGGGCCTATAGAGAGCATGGAAAGCTGAGTGAGAGGCTTTAACTGATCCGCCACGGCTGATTTATCAAGGCGGATGGAAATAGGCACAGCCTTTCAAGGTGGAAGACGATACTCGGTAACGTTACGTAGTTCCCAAAACGCGAAACCGACGCGACAGGCAAGGACACAGGGAACTAGTCAAACCAAAGATCACTTCACTAAAAAACCAAAGACGGCACTCCAATTCAAATCAGTTCGAATCGCAACTATATCGGAATAACACTTTACTTTTAGTTCGTTTTGCAGTGGTAGTATCTCGGCAGTAGACTAGGAATTTTGTGTGGAAATCGCTCTGGCCTGACCCAAAAAGCGAACCAGACGAGGAGGCACAACCCAAAGCGAAATGCGAACTGAGGCCCGCTGCTCAGGCGAAGAGCGAGAGAACCCCGAAACGACATGGCAGCCGTGTGAAGAGAGCCAATGGGAGGCACTGAGCGATGTGTATCTGTATCTAGTGGATGCGGTGTGGCTGGCAAGCGGCAAGAAGCAGACCGACGGGGAAATGGCAAGACGGGCAAGAAGAAGCATCAGCTGTTTCAGCGGTACTCACGTTCGATGTTGCGTCACGGTCTGTTCGCCATAAGCAAAAAGCACTGTTATTCCGCAACCACTCTCTTTTGGTATGCTGCAGATACATTGAATTTAATTGCTTGGAGTAAAATACCGGCTGGCGCAAGTACACTTTTCTCTTAAACCACTGATAACCGAGGCGCGAGCCTCTCTTCGGCTTTGGCCAGGGTTGCCAGGGCTAGCACCCAAGAGAGTCAGCTGCCACCAAATAAGCAATTGCCGCGAGGAAGGCTCGGCTTCAAAAGAACAACACACGCTGTTTATGTGTGTGGGTGATGGCATTATGTCATCGCGAGCGGGAGAGCTCAACCATCACCCCCCTCGTCAAAAACAACTTTGTTGTCATTGCCTCGGGCTCGTATTTTCTTTTAGTTTTCGAGTTTCACTCGGTCTCGATTTGATTCGAGCCACCCCATAACTACGAAACACATACACAGATAAAGAGAAGCACCAAAACACCTAGAAAACGACGCAAAGGGAACACGAGTCAAGGTGTTCAGTTCTTTTTTCTTTTATGCAAGGAAATGAACCGGAAATGATGTTTTCAGTTCAGTACCACAATCCGTCGAAGAACATGTCCACTGAGTGGTCGACCCAAACTAGTTTTTTGAACTTGACACATCGAGCGACCATATATTATATTATATTTGGGGCGACTTATTACTTGTAGAGGAAAAGCGTATACTAGTTTCGTGAAAATATGAAATGATATTGCCTCATCGCCCACAAACCGCCCAAAGCTGCCACGCCCACACTTTTATAAAATGTTTTAAAGTTTTTTATTATACCCGTTACTCGTAGAGTAAAAGGGTATTCTAGATTCGTTGAAAAGTATGTAACAGGCAGAAGGAAGCGTTTCCGACCATATAAAGTATATATATTCTTGATCAGGATCAATATCGGAGTCGATCTGGCCATGTCCGTCTGTCCGTCCGTATGTCCGTCTGTCCGTCCGTCTGTCTGTCTGTATGAACGTCGAGATCACAGGAACTACAAAGTGTAGAAAGTTGAGATTAAACATACTGACTCCAGAGACATAGACGCAGCGCAAGTTTGTCGATTCATGGCCTACACCCTTGAAACATTTTTATTTTGTCTTCAATTAATTCATTTTGTTTCCTATTTCTATTAGTATGCTGAATAAGGGGTATCTAGTAGTCGGGGAACTCGACTATAGCGTTCTCTCTTGTTCATTTTCTGATCAGTCTTGTAAATTTCTAACGACCCAATACAATAATATTTTTTCATATTCTAGTCCAAAAAGCTTCTCTACGTGATTGGGCTGCTCAAAACGCACGATGGCCATTGAGACCTGCGCCCTTGACTCACTTGTGCTGGCCTGGCCAAAACCATGAGCGGAATACATATGGCTGGTGAGCAGCCAGTGGCCATTAACACTGCGCTTCGGGTTGCATCTCATTGGAGAATTACTCCTCCGTCCACAGATCGCTATTTCAAATCAGCATCTAAAGTGTCATAATCTAGTTTTAAAAGCCGTCTTTGTGCCCCGGATGATGATGATGGTGATGACGATGCTGGAGCAACCGATGGAGTTGTGCAGGTGGCAGAGCAATATCTGGCTTATATTTCGCTGTAGTCTTTACAGTTTCTTGGTTTTGGCAAAGCAGTAGCCACTGCTGGCATTTTATTTACGAAACTTATTAATCTAAGTTTACAAACTAACGGACTCGCCTTAGCGGATCTAAATGTGGAGGATACCTAAACACTCTTATATGACCAATCGATTCGGAGAGGGAACTGGCTGGAAGTCAAATCAAAACCAGATAGAACGCTATAGTCGGGTTCCCCGACTATCTGATACCCGTTACTCAGCTGGTGAAAGCGCGAAGAGAAATTACAACACTGACCGTTTTTGGCGGTTTGTGGGCGTTAGAGTGGGCGTGGCAAAAAGATTTTTGGTATATAGAGTTGAATTTACAAGACGAACCAAAATGTGAAAAAATGTCACAACATTTTTCAAAAGTGTGGGCGTGGCCGTTTTGGGCGGTTTGTGGGCGTTAGAGTGGGCGTGGCAACATGAATTGACAAACTTGCGCTGCGTCTATGCCTCTGGAGTCTGTATGTTTATTCTCAACTTTCTCGCTTTTATAGTTCCTGAGATCTCGGCGTTCATACGGACGAACAGACAGACGGACGGACAGACGGACATGGTCAGATCGACCCGGCTATTGATCCTGATCAAGAATATATATACTTTGTATGGTCGGAAACGCTTCCTTCTGCTTTTACATACTTTTCAACGAATCTAGTATACCCTTTTACTCTACGAGTAACGGGTATAATGAATTTCCACATCCTAACCAAAATTATACACTGCTTAAACTCTTCAGAAAAGCGTTCTTTATACAATGTTTTATATCAGGGAATACTTTGGATAGTTTAGATTGGTATCCCTTCCGTCTAATCCATCCGGTTCTGTTTGATTTTGAAAAAGATAATTGATGTTGTATTCGTTTTCGTATGCAGTCAAACTACAATTAAAGCTGTGAACTGTGAATGCAGGGCAGAGTTTGTTGGAGTGATCATGACACATTTAGTTTTGACATAGCCAAAGCGAAGCCCAAATAATTGTAGCCACTGGTCTGCGATCAAATGAAGTCCATTTAAACGTGGGCGTCATCGGAAACGCTTTTGCGTATGCTTATAGATTCGCCGGTCGGCTGCTTACGAACCTACGATTTTTGAAGCTTTTCTTCTCTGCCATAGGTTGTTTGCTTCCACAAAAGTCGGTTATGGCTTCTTTGTTTATCTACTGGCTATTTTAATAGCGCAATAATGGAATATAAATTGGGGTTGATTTGTTTGGTATGTAGAAGTAGTGTATAACTAGATTCAATGTCGTAATGATAGGTAAATAGTAATGACGGGGGTAAAAGATGTAAATGATGTTACTCGTAGAGTAAAAGGGTATACTAGATTCGTTGAAAAGTATGTAACAGGCAGAAGGAAGCGTTTCCGACCATATAAAGTATATATATTCTTGATCAGGATCAATAGCCGAGTCGATCTGGCCATGTCCGTCCGTCTGTCTGTCCGCATGAACGTCGAGATCTCAGGAACTACTAAAGGTAGAAAGTTGAGACTAAGCATACAGACTCCAGAGACATAGACGCAGCGCAAGTTTGTCGATTCATGTTGCCACGCCCACTCTAACGCCCACAAACCGCCCAAAACTGCCACGCCCACACTTTTAAAAAATGTTTTGATATTTTTCATTTTTGTATCAGCCTTGTTAATTTCTATCGATTTGCCAAAAAACTTTTTGCCACGCCCACTCTAACGCCCACAAACCGCCCAAATCTGCCACGCCCACACGTTTGAAAAATGTTTTGATATTTTTTCATTTTTGTATTAGTCTTCTAAATTTCTATCGATTTGCTAAAAAACTTTTTGCCACGCTCACTCTAACGCCCACAAACCGCCAAAAACTGTCAGTGCTGAAGACTTCGCACTTCCACTAGCTGAGTAACGGGTATCGGATAGTCGGGGAACTCGACTATAGCGTTCTCTCTTGTTTAAATTACACTAATGCTACCCAACGAATTGGCTTGATTACGAAGCCAGGAGACGTCCAATTTAACCGCCAATATAAGGCAAATTATTCATAAGCTTTTCCAAATGATAGTAAAATGTAGAAGTAAAACGTTAGTTTTCCGATCTAACTGAAATCCACTCAGCACTTGAGCTTAATGGCTTATTATAATATGGTGTGCGTGCGAGTTTTCAGTCAAAACAATAATACGTTGCAGTATTAAATAATTAAAAAAGGAGCAGAGTTAATAAAATTAAAAGCTGTGACAAAGTCGAAGACAATGCCAGTGCCAGCTAAAGAAAAATCAAAATCTATTTAAATTGGACTTCAGTTTGGACCGCATTTTTGGGGAATGTTGGCAAGGGGAAGCGTTGGGCACTTTACCCATTTCACAATGGCCACGTCACCGCAATACTCAAAGCACAAAGCCACCTTTCAAATTGAAGGCTTAGTTAGCTAATGTGTGGTAATGATAATGACTATGGTTGGCAAATAACCCAAACGCCAAATATGAATAGCCAACGGCCTCGTCGGATCCCAGACCGAAACGCAGACTCTTGCCTTTGTCATCGCCACCGAAAGTGACAGTTGGAGACGGAGATGACCCAATGAAAACGCATTACAGTGACTTTCTCGACGTTCCACGTCGGTGACAATTCTACGGGCAATAAAATATGCGGGTGCAATAAAAGGTGAGCCATTTATATCATTGCGAGCATTTTGGACCCTGAGAATCCCATGAAATCGAGCTAAAATAGCGTCTACTTAAAATAACCAGCTCATAAAGCTTCTACCGACACCTGTGACCACGCCCACCAAATTGGGGATCGGTAGAGCTGTTTGGTTAATGGCGGATGAGTATAGGCCACTGAGGCAGCTATAATCTGGCTGGAAATAAAACTTAGTCAAGCGTTGCGCTTTCGCAATCGGCGTGCAAACACAAAAGGTGTATGGAAATTGTCCAAATAGTACTGGGAAGACACAGCCAAGTCGGAGGTGGCTTCTTGGCCCTTTTCTCATGTCCATTGCTGCACACACCCAGATAGAAGAATCGTGTGCCTCAACTTGGCTGTTATGATTTTAAGCTATTTGCCCAGATCGGGAGCTGTATATCTGTGCTATCAGAGCTCCCAAGCCCCATTATTTGCCTCGAACACACCCAGCAAAGCCAATAAACAGCGTTTTAAGAGGGAATTCACCACCCGATGTAGATGAAATATTTCTACTTTTGGCCTCTAACTCTGGGGGAGTGTAAGAATGTAATCAAAAGTTGTTTTCGCCTCTGGAAGCCCATAGCGAGCAAGCAAAGTTTATCTTGGGTCGAAGTACTCCAGCTTTCTAAAGAAAATATTGGATCAGGGTCCAACATCCGACTTCGACCGCAAGCCTCCGAAATTCAAATATTCGATGCTCAACGTGGAGGCGGGGCAAAGGGTCTTGCTGAAGTGCACTTTGGCCCCACTGCGATTACGGAAGCGGGGGCTGAACTGTAGATAATCAGCAGTTAAACCTGGGGGCGGGGGCATTAATTATTCGAGTAGCCGTTAAATGCAGTTTCATGATGACACTCACCAGGCAATTAACCGATGATGGGCGTGAATTAGGAAGGAAACGTCTGACACCTGCACTCTGTAGGTATATCATCAACATTCACCAAACGACTTTGTCGGCTACAGAGCTGAGAAGGCTTGCACAGAATGCACTGCTAAGCTACTACTTTAGTGGCAATAAAACGGTTTCACATTCGCAACCTCAAGGTCCCCTCTTGGGATCACATCTAACTTCGTAATTCCAAAGTAGTATTCCGTAGATAATTACCAAGTGCTATTATCGGCAATACTAGGCGGCAATTACCTCATGTCACCTGTAAGACCAAAAACTTCGTCAGCCATAGAACCCCAACAGGTTACCGAAATACATAATACCATCTTTCGATGCTAATCAAAACGCGACTAAACAGTCGCGATCTCAAGGCCTCTTCTTGGGCACATTTCCCAGCTTGTCCACCCCAAGGTAACTCTGCCACAAATCTCTGAACAAACCCACACTAATTGCGGCCTTTATAGCAACTACAACATGTGCTCATCTCGCAGTGCATAAACCGCAAATGAGCGATTACAGGCTCTCTAGATGGGCTGGAATGGAGCAGTCCCTTGACCAAGAAAATGGTCGTTAATAGAAGTAGCGGGATGGTGGTTGGGAGGGGAAATAATTTTGAAACTGCTCGACAGCTTAATCAGTGCTGCTTCGCGGGGTCTTCAACGCCATCGGCGTCTTCATCTTTAATGTCAGAATCCCCAAGTAAAAAGTAAGTGCTTTGTTGACAGATTTATTTCGAGTAAAGTAGCCGCGCCGGCGAGCAAAATGTTCATTAAAAAGAAGCGGCGCAAATGCGTCGTATCTAAGTACAAATGTCTTTTGTTTTAGTCACTTATTTGGGCAGGTCTGATCACTCATATATTCGCCATGTCAATGCAAAGCACGATCTCAATGCTACCCGCTGGATTGGATTTTTCCACCCTATTGGCTTTTTGCTTCCGGGACAACTTGAATTTTGCCTAATTAATGCATTCTAAATTATTAGCATGCAATGCAACTGCAAATCCACGCGGAAAAATTAACATGTAAAGAGCTGTTGACTCTACTAAGGTAGCCACGGAAAAACAGAATTCAATCTAACACTTCTAGCATTAAATGCCTTACCTGTTTGGTAAGTTTAAAAAGGTGTCAGCATTTTCTAAACAAGCACTTGGCTAGTGATCTTGATTAAATTCCTTTACACGAGGTGTATTAACTAACAAAGGTTTTTGTATTAAACCATATTGGCGGAACTTAATTATACGCGTTACTCGTAGAGTAAAAGGGTATACTAGATTCGTTGAAAAGTATGTAACAGGCAGAAGGAAGCGTTTCCGACCATATAAAGTATATATATTCTTGATCAGGATCAATAGCCGAGTCGATCTGGCCATGTCCGTCTGTCCGTCCGTCTGTCTGTCCGTATGAACGTCGAGATCTCAGGAACTACAAAAGGTAGAAAGTTGAGACTTAGCATACAGACTCCAGAGACATAGACGCAGCGCAAGTTTGTCGATTCATGTTGCCACGCCCACTCTAACGCCCACAAACCGACCAAAGCTGCCACGCCCACACTTTTGAAAAATTTTCTGATATTTTTTCATTTTTGTATAAGTCTTGTAAATTTCTATCGATTTTCCAAAAAACTTTTTGCCACGCCCACTCTAATGCCCACAGCCCGCCAAAAACTGTCAGTGCTCAAGACTCTCCTTCGCACTTCCACTAGCGGAGTAACGGGTATCAGATAGTTAGGGAACTCGACTATAGCGTTCTCTCTTGTTTTAATTTATTTCGGTAAACAAACAATGCAAAGCATTTAATATACACAAGAGAAATCACTTTCATCGAGTTCCTACCAGCTACCAGTCACCCAGCATAAGGGAGTACAGACGGACATGACTAGATCAGCTAGGCTAGTAATGCTGGTACGAATATATATACTAAATATACTACAATTTTAAAACGGTTTTACAAACAAAAATGTAAACAATGTTTACAGTATTGGGTGGTTTGTGGACGTTTTATACATAGTTCCAAAAATAACTAAGCTACGAAAAATTTTTGTAACGATTAATTTGTTACATTTTCGAAATATTTTTCTTATTGGGCGTTGCAGCTGCATTCCGTATTGCTGTTCGCGCTTTGGGTTACTAATTACGGCAATTTACTCCAAAGCTTTTAAGTTAATTTTCCGTAAATTCAAATACTGCTACTGTTTCTAAATTAATGTGTACTGAATGTGTAGCATACAGTATTTGATACTCCAGTTACTACCAGTTGATCGAATCACATCGAGAAAGTTGAATCTCAAAACAGAACTAAGATAATGCAGACCGAAATGCAAGTTGGCTGATTTTTCAACCAGTTTCAGTGGCGTGAACAAGTTGTATCTTCGGTCTAAAGTGCGAAGATGCGGCTGATAGTGTTGTTGCTTCTGGAATATTTTTAATGCCGTACACGTCGCAGACATAGGCGGACGAAATTCTGTTAATTGTTTTCATTAATCACTGCAAAACGCTACCTTCCAATTGACATTATAAGAAAGTACGTGTTGTTATCCCAGTCCACGTAGTGACGATGAGCACCGAGAGAGTGGTGCGCTAGAAGATTACTATATTAAGCCGATCTCAGAACCATTTATTCCTTGATCTCAATGCTTTATAAAACCTCTTTCTTGTTTTAAATGATGATTAGTTCATGAGAAAAGGCTGTGAAAGTGTAAAATTATCCATTTTCCAATTTTGATCTATTATGGCGTAGTGCTTAAACTCTCTAACGCTGTTGTATTCTAGCCTAAAGTACGATTCGAAAGCTACCTCGATTGTTTTAATTCGAT
Organism: Drosophila teissieri; assembly: GCF_016746235.2. Taxonomy (NCBI): domain Eukaryota; kingdom Metazoa; phylum Arthropoda; class Insecta; order Diptera; family Drosophilidae; genus Drosophila; species Drosophila teissieri. The sequence continues at coordinate 3,693,678 of NC_053032.1, forward strand.
TCTACGTTCAAAAGACATTAGGAAAAGGTTATAATAACCTTTTCAAAGGAAACTGTGTTACATTTGTTTTTTTGTCTGTCTGCAAAATTTGATACAAAAAAGTGTAACTAACTTTGATTTTAGGAGTTGAAGGTGCCGTCAGTGTAACTAACTTTAATTTTTGCAGTTGAAGGTGCCGTCATCATTTTAATCCCATCTATTTTAGAGGTGTTTTTATTATACATTGTAAAAGTGTTTATTTTTGGAATACGTACTGTACTGTAAGTTTGAAAGAAGTTGTATGTTGGCGATTAGCTGTAACGTTGTCATTGTATCAAAATGTTTATACCTGCGCCAGATATTTTAGTATTTAGGCGGTGACCCATCGATTGGTTAGTTGCTTTTATGTCCGGTAGAATATGACTTTTCATCTTTTCATCTATCGGTAATGGGAGTCAGACAAAACTGTTTGTGATCTATTCAACAGCATCTTTATAAGAAAAAAGCTTCACGTGAATTAATACTATTACGGTTTTTTTTTCCTAACCCTCGGCTTCCGCAAATCACAGTTGTTACGCTATAGCCAATCGAAGAGGAAACGAGATACTGTTCTAGACAAACAGACTGTTGTGTGTAAAATATTTATATAGAGTAAGCGGTGTGAGCCAAGTCCGCGACCAAACCGGCGAGGGTTAAGCGAAATAATGTTTGGGTAAGATTTAGCTGGCAACTTGAGAGGATTCTTAAGAATCGGGCCTCAGATCTCGGATCTGCGATCTAAGGGGACTGGCGTGTAGCCTGTAAATTCGCTTGAAAGACGGATACGTGCGTGGCATTCGAAAAACGGCGTGCACGAAGAAACTAAGATGGTTTGCATATGTAAGTGCGGAAAGCTAAAATCCCAGCTTACGGTTTGAAAGTATTTGTCACCTTAGTGGCATCTGCCGAGAAGCGAGTGAGTGGCTCCAGTCCGTGTCAGAACAATGAGCAAGCCCTTCTCGCATTCCCAGCCCAATTACCGTCAATGCGGAAGCGATCGTCGATCTAAACGCATTCACCATCATTATTCCATTATCAACCAGTCAGTCATGAGACCTCGTAAGTCGGTCCCTGAAGCAGTTTTCGACCACCTCGGTTAACGGGAAAAATATTCAAGGAAACTTTTTGCACCGATCAGGATTCACTGCGACAAGTCCAAGGCCAAAATCCGGTTTTGTGCGAATTGTTTCCGCACTTGTTTCGAATTACTTGTTTTGGATTAATATTAATATTTTTAGCGCAAGAAACACTCTGCTAATTATTCGACAAGAGCGCGCTAATTGCACTTCTGCTACTTTGGACCCAATGTCAACGGTTCACTGGTGAAAAAATTATACGATTCTGGCAAATTCTTATGCATTATTTCGAGGAGTCAGCACGTCAAACAAAACCTATCCTTATATTGGGAACCAACACTCCAGAATCCACAAACAGCTGCTGAAACGGTAGGCAAGTCCCCAGCTGCCCAGGCGTGACTGGGCTGAATTGCCGGAATTACGTCTGGGACCGCATTTGGAGGATTCTACATAGATCATCAGGATCGGATCCTCACTGCGAAACAAATGCCCCCAAACTGAGGTTGTGCAAGCGTCGGCAGGGTTGCCACACTATTGGATTAAACAAATCGATTAACTTGGACGGTCTGTGCCATAAAGCCTGGCATAGCGGGGGGAGGTGTTTCGGCGTGGAGAGCGCCGTCCAGTCCAAAATGGTTATTGTGAACGGACCAAGCGCGCAGTTGCAAAAGAGCGAAAAATTAAAATCACATGTGCGAACAAACTTACAACTTGCCAACAGCTCGAAGTCCGCAACCGAAGGCGGAAAGCAACAGCTTGGTTGGTAAATCGCTGGCAACCGAAATCTGAAATCTAAAAACTGCAAAAACCACAACACACAAATTGCGCGGCCCGAACTATTTCACAAAGTGTTGCCAAAGAACTTTGTAAAATGATTACTTTCGCAATTGCTTTTGGCTCTTGGCTTTCGGCGCTCGCACACGAGTAGCGACTGCGATTAGCGCGCGTTTGACTTCTGAATGAAAACTGAGCCCCGATCGCGCCGCGCGGCTGATTAAACGCGGTTCGCGCGACGCAGAACGGCGACGGCGACACAGCGCAGGCGCAACCACGAGCGCCAGCGCAGGGAAGCACGCATCGGCTGTGGAAACTTTACGGTCAGCGGCAACCAAGTGCAGTGCGAAAACTTTCCGCCGACCGTCAAGTGAAACAAGCAAATAGCCCGATTGACCCACACACCGGGAATGCGACTCGATTCTGATCCGGACCCCAAGAACCAAAATCTGAACCCGAACCTGGTTTTTTTCTGATGTCAGCGGCGTAGGCAAAGTTCAAGTGCAGCAACCCTCGTATATGCAATCGCACTAAGCAAGCGAACAAATATTATATGAAGTAAACTTCCGAAAAGCCCCGGTACCTGGCCTTTTACAACTTTTAATCATCCATGTTAATTACGCCTACGATTCCTGATCGTGTAGATGATCTTGCTTATAAACGTCCATACAGAAATATCGGATATATTCAAAATTCTCTGGTCTAGGGAACTTTTTACAAATAACACTATGACCAACAATTACAAATTCTTACGACCCAGTCGGAAGTGGAATTATTCCCGAACACGTTCCGTCATACTTATTTTTCGAGTGGAGGGTGTTCCATAAGGCTTCTGTAAGCATTACTTCTGGACGCATTCTTTGAAAGGCTTCTGAATAATTTCCAAAACTAGTATTCCAGGATATTTATATTACAATACTTTCGTAAACGTTACTGAGGATTGTTTCTAGATAATTTTTCGAATGAATTATTAGGAAAATGTCTATTGAGTGTATTCTAACTAAAAATAAAGACAGTGTTCCCAAAGAATATAAAATAAAATGAAATGAAACGAAAAGAAAATTTAACGCAACATTGTGTGATACTTGCAAAATACAAGCTTAAATCTGAAAGCCGTCGCTAAATTTCTAAAAAAAAAAACACTGACGATCTTGACGATTCAAAATTGAAAGCGCAACTAAACAGAAACGCAATAAACCAACTAAAATGCGACGCGCTTCTTTGTGCGCTTCTATCGTTTTCGTCATTTGCTTTTCGTAAGTACTGTTCCTTCTGTGTGCCTACTGTCCCTACTGTGCCTTCCCCTCTTACAATGGCGATCATCAGACAATGTGAGAAAACATACAAACGTGGAAAAAAGTATTTTGACAACGCAATGCATGATCAACCACCACTTTTAACTTTTAAATGAGAGGAGTAACGGTAACCAAATTCATTTTGGGAGAGAGACAACAACAAAGGCATTCAGAGAGCGAAAGCTTGTATTGATAACGAAACATATTTATTTTCTATTATTATTTGTACGCCAGCCTTTGATTTTTTGGGTAGACAAAAGTATTTTGACTATTCAAAATTTCTTTAAAAAAATTGTAGAAAAAGTATAAATTTGTGATGTTTACAAACTAATTAATAAACAAGAGAGAACGCTATAGTCGAGTTCCCCGACTATCTGATACCCGTTACTCAGCTATTCGAAGAGCGAAAGAGAGTCTTCAGCACATACAGTTTTTGGCGGTTTTGTGGGCGTTAGAGTGGGCGTGGCAAAAAGTTTTTTGGCAAATCGTTAGAAATTTACAAGACTAATACAAAACTGAAAAAATATCGAAACATTTTTTAAAAGTGTGGACCTGGCAATTTTCGGCGGTTTGTGGGCGTTAGAGTGGCAACATGAATCGACAAACTTGCGCTGCGTCTATGCCCCTGAAGTCTGTATGCTTAATCTTTCTAGCTCTTGTAGTTCCTGAGATCTCGACGTTCATACGGACGGACAGACGGACGGACAGACGGCTACTCGGCTACTGATCCTGATCAAGAATATATATACTTTATATGGTCGGAAACGCTTCCTTCTGCCTGTTACATACTTTTCAACGAATCTAGTATACCCTATTACTCTACGAGTAACGGGTATAAAAACAAACCCTCCTTTGACATCAATGACCTTCTGCAAGCGCCCAGGAATAGATTTGACCAAATTTTGTAATGTTTCCAACGAGATATCCTACCAAAGTCCTTGAACCTCAGTAATCGTCTCTTCTCGCGTTCTTGATAGATCTGGGCTTCGTTTTTTTTTATATAAGCCCACACGTTCTCCATAATATTGAGATTGGGGCTTTCATTGTTGCATCAATTGGTATCAAATCGCCCAAGCCATTGAAGCAAACGCAACCCCAGAACATTACTAATCCCCCACCATGTGGTACGGCTGGCGTTTGCCAAGTCCTATTTAAACAAGCCGCAATCGTTTTGGGAACAAGTGTTATGGACAGATAAAAGCTCTTTCGAATACCACGGATCTAAGAAAAAGATTTACTGCAGGTTGCCAAAGACTGCTCGTAAAAAAATTAGGCCGGTGTGCGAACGGGTACCACATGGTGGTCAGTAATGTTCTGGGGTTGCGTATGCTTCAATGGCTTGGGCGATTTGATACCAATTGATGGAACAATGAATAAGGACAAATATTTACGTGTCTTAAATAACCACGCATTTAGTTCTGGTGACCGGCTCATTGGACAATCATTTGTACTGCAGCAGGACGACGCTCCATGCCACAAGGCCCATATGATTTCTGCATTTTTGAGAAATGTCGAGGTTAATGTGTTAGATTGGCCGCCTCAAAGCCCCGATCTCAATATTATGGAGAACGTGTGGGCTTATATAAAAAAAACGAAGCCCAGATCTATCAAGAACGCGAGAAGAGATGATTACTGAGGTTCAAGGACTTTGGCAGGATATCTCGTTGGAAACATTACAAAATTTGGTAAAATCTATTCCTGGGCGCATGCAGAAGGTCATTGATGTCAAAGGAGGGTTTGCTTTTTATTAGCAAAACTTGTTGAACTTGTCAGCTTAATTAGTTTGTAAACATCACAAATTTATACTTTTTCTAAAATTTTTTTAAGAAACTTTGAATTGTCAAAATACTTTTGTCCACCCAAAAAATTAAAGGCTGGCGTACAAATAATAATAGAAAATAAATATGTTTCGTTATCAATACAAGCTTTCGCTCTCTGAATGCCTTTGTTGTTGTCTCTCTCCCAAAATTAATTTGGTTACCGTTACATTTAAAAGTTTAAAGCGTTGGTTGATCTTGCATTGCGTTGTCAAAATACTTTTGTCCACGTTTGTAAACGTACATACTATTTCTTCTATTCAATAAATGTACATTTATGGTTTTGATTTTTTTTACATATATGTACGATGTATGTGTGGAAATATGTATGTTATATTAATATTATTTATATATTTTTATATAATTTTAAATATAATATAATATAATTGTTAATTTTCATATTAATAATAAGAGGACATTCTAAATAAATATACATATACATAATTGAAGAATAATACAGAAGAATAGAATACATATACATATTAATAATAAGAGGACATTCTAAATAAATATACATATACATAATTGAAGAAGATGCTTGTGATTCAGCAGAAACTGTGTGTAGATAATAATACTTATACTATACTAATACTAGTCTGGAAATTGCTCGTGCTGAACATCCGTCTACTGTGTGGCACGTAGCGCCGTCCTGTTGAAACCACATGTTGTCCAGGACCAAATTCTTGATTTCAGGCCAAAAGAAGTTGGTCATCATCGACCGGTATCGCTCACCATTGGAATTGGCTGTCGCGGGTTTCCGAGGACACTGTCCCGCACAGCAGCGATATTCTCGGCAGATCTCGAGTTACGTTGACACAAGGGAACCGGCCTATTGTTTACTGACCAGGTTGACTCCAATCGACGGATAGTCGACTCGGCAGGACGATCTTCGCGACCGTTACTATTGGATAACGCTTTATTTGTTAGCTTCAAGACTCATTTGCCTGAATTAATAGCTTATTTTGTGTACACATGACTAAATTCGGATAATTGAAAGTAATAATAAAATTGTTCAGTGCTTAAACAAATCAATAGCGCTCGTTTATAGTACAGTCTCCGTCGCATCCCCAAATACGCCGGTTAATTACGATGCATTAAGTTATGTCAACTTGGCGAGCATCGCGCCCTCTCCGACTAATGCGTCAAGGGTCGAGAGCCGACAAGGTCAAAAGGCTTTTAAATATTAGTCTGTACAACAAAGCTGTCGCTAGCGGATTTGTTTGTCTAAAAATAGTATGTTAAGTAATGGCCCATTTCTATGTTAAGTCGGTAGCAACTGCAATGCTATTAGCTTATTTCGATTGTTTGGTTCGCTCCTGCACTTTTGCACAGCCGAGCGGTTAACCAAAAAAATATTACACTATACCTTTTGGGTTTAAAGGTTTTTCTCCGGAGTCCAGTATAAAATAAGGCTTTTTGTACTCGTTACTCGTATAGTAAAAGGGTATACTAGATTCGAATATTTTGTAACAGTATGAATAGTATGTAACAGGCAGAAGGAAGCGTTTCCGCCCATATAAAGTATATATATTCTTAATAAGGATCAATCCGTCAATCAGTCCGTCTGTTCGTCAAATTGACGCATATCAGATAGACGGGCAACTCGACTATAGCGTTCTCTCTTGTTATGTCATAATAAAGTGCAGTTATTGGTGCTTGAATTTCATTCTTAACCAATAAATATCTTAAGAGAAATCAAAAATGCACGTCCGGATTAGGTAAAAAAAATTCTTTCGTAACCTTCACATACAAAAATCGTATATCAGCTATTGTGATGGAAGTTCCACTTACTGTATAAATACCCTATATTAAATTAAATTATACGCTTTATAAAAAAGGTTTCAAATACCCGTTACTTAGCTGGTGGGAGCGCGAATTTTCTATTAAAAAATAATAAAAATGAAAAATAAAAAAAATTAAAAGTGTGGTCATGACTGTTTGTGCGGTTTTTAGGCGTTAGAGTCAGATTGGCAAAATTTTTTGTTGAAAATCGATAGAAATTTACATTCAAAAATTAAAAATATATCAAAAAATTTACATTATTTTTTTCAACATCTTGATGTTTGCGCTACTTTTTGATTATTGTATCACTAGCTAAGATCGGACAAAAGCAGCCGATTTAAATTTCTTCATGTACATATAATAGTCGCTTGCGCACACTCTCCTGATGCGCTTCGTCTCACAGGGATACTCTGAAACTTAATACTTATTTGACTCAAGAATCTGCATGCTTAATACTATTTACGGCTCCCAAAATAACAGCGTTTAAATAGACTTTTTTCCAAAACTACCTTCTTTTCTTGTAGCGTTTTAAGTAATCCGATTATTTCCAGTTGTTTTTAATATAAAGTTTAAAAGGGCTAACAGTTCTTAGATCAACAGCCTTGGTGTATGCCATATACATTAATCGCAATAATTTTTTAATTATTATTGTAAATTGAATATTACAAACGAAATTCTATAACAGTTTGATCATTTTCAGAAACCTGTTAACTAAGATACAGGTATCTGATAGTGAAGACATCACATTCAAGCCTTTATTATATTTTGTAAATCTTCAAGTTACTAAGTTTATCAATTTTCGTGGCTGGCACATCCAGAGGCTCTAAGGCCTCTACGTATGAGTTATAAATGGGACTAAATTAAATGTGATCATTTATTAACAATAAAATTGATAATAAAGTTAAATATGGATTGAGAATTTTTACGACTATGGCCCCAGGGATTGAATACCTGCCATGTAGGTTATACAAACAAAATATGCGTTAATATAATTGAAATATTTTCTTGAACAGTTTAAATATAAATTAAAAAGCTTTATTTCGGTTTACTATAGTTTTTGAACTTGTCAGCTTTAGCAAGATAACCTAAAAATGAAACCATTCGCATGGGTAAACAAGCAGAATTACACTTACAAATAATTTGTCACCAATACTTCTCACTCTTCTGAAATTAACCCGTTTAACTTTAAACCAAAAATGGGAACAAGCGGATATAGAATAGGTAGTTATAAAGTAATATATACGAGCCACACCAAAAAGAGGTTTAATGAAATGTGAATAGTTGAAAACCACCGAATAAACTGATTGTCTCCCCCTCAAGACCTTTTACACTTACAGTATAAATGCGTTATCTCTATGTTCTGTGTCACCCTTTTTTGTCTGACTATTCTGTGTTCTTCAATCCGGTGGTCCGTTTAATAGTCATATTGCCTAGAAAGGCGAAGGGGAGGTCTGGGTCGTGTTGCATTTTGCAATTGGCTAGCTAGCTACAATGTATAAATAAGTTTTACAAAGAATTTTAACGCAGTTTGTTCTCTCCATGTACATAGTAAGCTACAATAGTATAACAGGTTATTTGAGTTTAGGTCATGTATAGCTTTCATATATCATAAGGTCGCAACATCTCAATTCGTTATCAAAAATGTTCATAAAAAATGTGAGTATGTACGTCTTTGTAGGTGTTTCTATGCAGTAAGCTACACTAATATTGGTAATTGGAATATCCAGGTGATTTAAGCAGGCTTTATGGCTCTATAAATATTCTTCAAAAAATAACTTTCCTCTGCGCATCGGATTTACGTTTCAACGGGACGTTCATAGTGGTTCAAAATGGTTTGATTATCTCTCAGTTGGTTTGTGCTTCCGCTTCTCTTCTACTTAGCTTTAGTTGACGGTTCGCGGGGGTCGGCATAGGTGGTGTTTGATTCGTAAGATTCGGCTCATCTGAATGACTTTTGATATAACAGATTTGATGTATTCTACGTATTTAAAATATAAATTATCAAAATCAATCCATAAACCGAGCTCTCATAATTTTGCTTTGCCTTCGTCTCAATCTTCTTCAGCTACTTCTGCCAAGTTTTTTGTTTGTTTTGTTCTTCAATCTGGTTCAGTTACACGCTAATCACTTAACATAAACATAATGAATATCATCGTAGTACACATTATCAGCAGTTATTTGACTTTGCGCTGATGCAGACTAGAACTACTGCTGTCCGGGTTAAAGATGGCATCGTTGTTGGATAACACACCCTCCTTGAAAAAGCCGTCCTTGTAGACACCATTAGATTGCCCGTTGCTTTTTACGTACTCATCCTCCATCACCGGCTGAAAAGAAAACAAAAAATTCTCAATGAGTTCAATGGGTTTAGAGCACTAGACAGTGGCACGTGTGTGCCTGAGCGAATGCTCAATTGTGTGTTTTTCTAATGGGCGGCAGATTGGGACTGGGCTTGGACCATCGCATCCGGCTTCACATGCTAGCGCTAATTGAAACATCCCCCGCTGAGAGTTCGCAAGTGCTGTTTGCTTAACTTAGCTAGTTAGAATTTTAAGTTGATAAACAAAATTATGATGATATAACTGCCCACGCCGGCTCGTCTCTCCAGAACCAGTCCCTCACCTTGGTGAGGTCGGGGCGTTAGGGCCTTGGGTATGTAAAGAAAATATATGTGCTCTATCCCCACTTGTATCACTCAGGCGATGACCTTGTATCCCCCTAATGGGCCACTGATTGGTGGCGGTAAGACCTACCATGCAAGCCCCAGTATTACTGCCGTTTGCAACCAGGGCGTCACCCTCTCCGAGATGCTTGCTGTGTCCATTCGAAGGCAAGGCGTTAGCATAGCCGTTGGCCTTGACCGCCTGCCGGCGACGTCGAGCTGCGTTGAGATATTTCGCTTTGTAAAAGTCGGAGAACAGGAACAGAAACATAACGCCATGCAAACCGATCCAGACCATGAAGCCCTTGGGATAATCGCATTCGCGGAACAGAAGCTGGAACTGGTGGGTGAAAATAGCCACGAATTGAACCTGCAAGTCCGAGGAAAACATATAAAAATCTCGAAAAGAAAGGGAACTTTTTTCACTACCATTTGGAAGGTGGTCAGGTACTTCTTCCACCATATATACTTCTGGTACTTCGGACCCATGGCGGCGATCATGTAGTAGAAATACATTACAATGTGCACGAACGAGTTGAGAAGGGCAAAGAAGGTGCTATGACCGCCTGTGAATGAGAAAATAAATGGGCTGTACATTTTCTATCTATATAAATGCGATTCCTATACGTACCTGGTGCAAACTTGAGACCCATCCAGACGGAGAAAGGCATGCAGCCGTGATGGATGACGTGGAGTGTGGAGACGTGCTCGTTCTTTTTTCGCAGAATGAAGAAGAGTGTATCGAAGAACTCGGTGAACTTGGATATGTAGTACCACCAACAAATGTTGACCATCTAGACGGTGGAATAGAGTTTAAATATACTTTTGCAGGGCTATCCCTAGACGAATTTACCCGCATGGCCAAGCCAGTGGTGCTATAGTCAACTGGCTGACACTTGAAGCTGTAGTGGCCCCACCATCCGCTCATTAAGTACTGCAATGAAGGGAAATACGTATTAGGCTGTGGGCCGGATAAGGGGGCCATGAATGACTTACCTCATAGAAGATCCACGCACTAAATATTGTTTGTATCGCGTTATATACAACTAAAACCGTTCGCAGTTCCATCGGTTTTCGTTTGGCCATCAGCCTGGGTCCCAGGGATTTACTGAAGTAGGCATAGAATATGCACATGCAAAGTGTGGGCAGTGGCGAGGATAGCAGAAAGAAGTCGTTAACGCGGGGATCTGAAATGCAAAGACGCTATCTAAAAATTACCAAAGCATAAGTCCTGCTTCGGACATACCGCTCTTATTGTCCATTAGGTCCCGATACCACTCCTGGGCTTCTTGCAGTATGATTGCCATTTTGTTGTCACTTATGTTTGTGGATCCTGTGATGCTAGTAATGAGATCGGTTCTGTAAATGGTTTAAAAACCGAGCTGCAATGGAGCGGAATAATGTGGTTAACTATAGGGTGTACATATTTTTATAGAATGTAGTGAAATATCAGCCAGAGAAGTATTTAAATCATAGCCAACTTTTAACCTCGCCCGTAACTTTTTAAAGGTTAATAACATTTATATTAACGTAAATCGCCAACGGCAGACTCTGCAAATCGGTTTCCATGTAATTGACAATGCGTTAGAGGCAAAACACATTTAAAAGCAAGATTCATGCAATTAACAATTCTCCCGTGTATCAACACTTTGGATCAGGAAATTATAGTCCCAGTTGAAGCGGTAATGAGGGGCGTGACTTGGCTACTTGCACAATGCGAGCTGCTAACTGGACAAAGACTGCACTTTGTACCCGCCTGGCGTATTCAGGTTCCAGATTCCATCACAGTGGGCTCAGGCCATTCCAATTTTGATCTGATCGCGGGTTAAGAGAGTTCAAGCGATACACCGGAGGGGTTAGTACAGGTTCCCGTCAAACTGTCTTATGAATATCAATTGATTGCTCACGGGACATCGAACGAAATCCAGCGACAGCATATACACTCGCCGTTTCGCTTTTTTCATTCTGAGTCAATCTCATTAATAGGATAAGGATAAGGTTTGTCTTGAAATATGTTCAGTTATTGTTTAGAAATGTGGTAAAAATAAGTAAACACCACACTGGTTGGTAATCAGGAAAAAAAAAACCTAAAATTAAGTATCTTAAATTGTAATTTAAAGGATCATGATTGGTTAAAGAAGTAAGAGAAGCGAATGGTTTTGGGGGCAATGTTGCACATTCCTAAATGTAGGCATTTGACCAATGAGCCCCGATTACCTTAACCCGTGTAGCACTATTAAGTCTTAGCTATGTGACAGGCATCGATTACAGAGACTACTTTCCAGATACTTCCCAGCACTAACCAAAGCCATATGAACAAGTGAGTTACGGCAGTTTAGGTGGCTTTTTGAATGTCATGGGCAATAAACTAGCCATGGCTATGGTGATGGCGGTGACGATGGCGATGCCGATGGACACGTAAGACTTGGCGAAGCTGGCTCAATAAGCGTTGACAAAAATGTGCCGCTGCCATTGCCTCAGCCAGCGTGAAATTCGCTGCTGTCGCAACCGGTGAGTGGCGTTTGTAGTTCGCTGTGTGGGTCAGTGGCACGCTTTCCGCGTTGGCCTCGCCCGGAGGCATAGCATCCGCGAGGTGTGGCGGCGGCGCCGGGCGTTTGACTTGCGATTTCGCTGTTTAATTTGCATAATATATAAAAACACTTGAGACCACGCTTCTGCAGGGGGATGGCCATCAGCCACAACCACTTAGCTCGGAAGAGGAGACGGATCCCACTTATGTAAGCGGCTCGACGGAGCAGAGTGCAGAGAAGAAGATGGAAGATACGGAAAACAAGAAAACGAGGCGGCAACTCGTACTGGAACTCGTGCACATGCTTTGCGGGAGCCATCAGTGGGCCATCAAGAGCCATCTTACGGTCGCAGTATGGACCCAACCACGGTCCTGCTATCAGATTGGGTTCTTAATCGCCTTCGAACCCCTCCGACATGTGGTTTTGGGGGCTAGGTGCCTGCACGCTATTGTTTACACGGTTGAGTTCTGCAGCAGGTTGCATTTTTGAAATCAATTAGAGCGGCTACACCCGCAAGCCAGGGCACATGCACTCCAGCCAGAGCAATACCGAATAGCAAAAACGGCGTAAATAGTTTGATGAGCTTGCTGATTTTATCGCAATCACCCCAGGGGCGGGTGAGTATGTAGATTACACGGCGGTGACCGGATTTTTCGTGGCAATCACTCGCTTAGAAGACCTAATTAAGTGGAAAATCGATGGCAGCGGACCAAGAGCTGCACGGCGGAATCGCGGATGACGCATTCTTGGATGATAAGCGTGTGCTCATGATGATCCATATATTAAGACCGACAAGTGAGTCACGGACTATGAATTTAATCTACAGCAATATGGGCCCCAATTTTTTTTAAATAGGCCCCTTGTGATAGCCAGCAATCAGAGGACTGAGTTGGCCAGCTGTCCCCTCATCAGCGAACCCCATTGGCCGATGGGGCATCAGCTAATTGGATTTGATAAGCCGGCTATCAACCTCTGTCTTTAAACCAGTGGAAGTCCCGTCACGTTTCGGGCGATTATACAATGCGGTTGGCCAAGATCTATGTGCGTTAGGTTGCAGCACGTAACTGCCTATTTTTTGTTCAATATTTAACCGTCTGCTCATATATCTACGTATTTTGATTTTTTATTCAGGTTTTGCCTTTGGGACAGTACTAGCTGTTTGGGTTTCTAATTAGGAGGGGGTTTGTTATCTAATCACAGTCACTCGGCAAGGCCACGCACACACTCGGACACTCACTTGGTCAATCAGCGCGGGTCCCGCCTTCTTAGCCCGTCGGATCGGAATTGAAGTCGAATTTGTAGTCGGCTAATCGGTCATTTGGCAACTAAGGCGGACGATCGGTTGTTCCGTTTTCGCGATGCTCCACCTCGCACGCTTTTAAGCCAACTGACGACTGGTCGGATGTGCGTCTGAACCATATCAGGCAGCGGCGACGAAAACCGTCAACATCGAAACCTCAACCTCGGCGACCCGACGAAGTTGAATTGATCAATGCGCTCACGAGTACAACGATTATACGGCTTAACTGTGAATCACGCCAAGTACCTACTGGGCGGTTATGGTATCTGGTATCGGGTATTGGGTATCGGGTATCCACCATTCACAGGGCTTTTCACAGGCAAAAGTCAAAAGCGGCGCGAGAGTGGTCGAGAGCCCAGAGGCAGACACAAGCCGCTACGTGAACCGTTGTCCAGCGAGTCAGAAATACAACTGACGCAGCGCTCCACTCCGGCGATCAAAGATGGTCAGTCTTCGTACATCGCAAATTATGTATTTATTCACAGCGGCGGTGGAGAAACTAGAGCCACGCTACATCGACTTTTAAAGGCAGAGGGTCTTGATGAAGGAGAATAACGGGTATGGAGACACAGTATGGCTCAATAAAGTAATTGCGAAATAGCTCTGAAGTCTTAAGCCCCTAACTATGACAAAGTCGAAAGTCGGGTCATCGAGGGTTCTTAAACCTTGTATAATCCGAAATCAAAACAAGAGAATGCTATAGTCGTGTTATCAGTATGAGTATCAGATACCCGTTACTCAGGTAGTGGGAGTGCGAACGAAAAATTGTAACAATGTCTGCAGTATCGGTAAAAATTGGGCAAAATTGGTCAGACATGACCAGATTGACTCTGCCATTGATCCTGATCAAGAATATATACCTTATATATGGTCGGAAACGCCTCCTTCTGCCTGTTATATACATTACCCTTTTACTCTACGAGTGACGGGCATAAAAACTATTAAAAGCCCCGAAACAAACTAAACTCGAGTACTACTTCAGAGTACAAATGTATATAAATCGGCATCGTCATGTTTAAATCATGTTGTAATCAAATAATTCAAGCTAAAAAAAATCAGCACGAATTTAAGAAGAAAAACTTACTTGGTTGTTGAAAGCCCCATTATTTTAATTTTCTTAAAGTCTTATAAAACCATAATATTTTAAAGGAATGTTAATGTTAAAGGAATAAAGGAATGCCATAACCTGATTGTAAACATGATAATTTCATTACTATACTGACTGGGAGGATCCAATTATTTTTTATTCCAGTTCACTATAATAGATTATATTTAAGATTCAACAAAACAACCCTATTTGGTATGGCCTGGTTTTTTTGACCGCTGGTGTATGCCAGGGGAGCGAAGTGAGAGATAATCACGCAGGGAGATTAAAGCGGCGCTTTCTGTGTCTGCGTTTCTGCTCTCTGTGGCAAGTCGTCATCTTTTGCGGCACAGTTTCTTTCTGATGTAACAGCGGTTGACGAGACTGCTTGTTGACCAGTTGGCAATTTCCATTTTCATTCATGGCTGCGATTTGGCTAGCTGGGCCACTAGAGCAACGTCGAAATCACTTTCGCTTTCGGAGCCTCTCTATTTTAGCGGTTGCGTCGATGGCTTCGCTAGCCGTGATGGTCACCCTTGTTTACGGGGTGGCAGACGCCTGGCAGACGGATGGTGGCAGACATCTTGCCAACGGGTGCACTTGCCGCTTGCGATAGGGGACCGCATGCAACAAGTGCGCGGAAGCCTCCGGGCAACCGAACGGAAAACAGGAAAAACCCCGATCGATGCAGAGAGACAACGGTTCGGAGTCGATAAACCGTTACCTGTATGCCTAAGGCCTAATTTCTGGACTGACCAGTCGGCTGGTTGCCCCAAAACTTGGCCAACTGGAAATACGATGTTATGTTCTCCGCGTCCGCTACTTTCTTTTCGAATCGATTTTTTCGATATCTGTTCTACACAGCCAGATGCAAATCGACCCTTGTCGGGCATAGTTCCTCATCAGCCCACTTTAAGAGCGTGGTTAAGACGGCGCTGTCAGGTTTTCGCGATACTAGATTTTCGATGGGTTTAATGTACGGTACGTGTAGGGTGAGTGAAGTGTATGAACAGAGCAATGAATAACAAAGTTCGTTAAAAGGGTTATATTTGCATCTCAGTTTGAATCTTTTAAAACTTAAAACAAGAGAGAACGCTATAGTCGAGTTCCCCGACTATCTGATACCCGTTACTCAGCTAGTGGAAGTGCGAAGGAGAGTCTTCAGCACTGACAGTTTTTGGCGATTTGTGGTCGTTAGAGTGGGCGTGGCAAAAAGTTTTTTGGCAAATCGATAGAAATTTAAAGGACTAATACAAAAACGAAAAAATATCAAAACATTTTTGAAAAGTGTGAGCGTGGCAGATTTGGGCGGTTTGTGGGCGTTAGAGTGGGCGTGGCAAAAAGTTATTTGGCAAATCGATAGAAATTTTCAAGACTAATACAAAAATGAAAAAATATCAAAACATTTTTTTAAAAGTGTGGGCGTGGCAGTTTTGGGCGTTAGAGTGGGCGTAGCAACATGAATCGACAAACTTGCGCTGCGTCTATGTCTCTGGAGTCTGTATGCTTAGTCTCAACTTTCTACCTTTTGTAGTTCCTGAGATCTCGACGTTCGTACGGACAGACAGACGGACGGACAGACGGACGGACAGACGGACGGACATGGCCAGATGGACATGGCCAGATCGACTCGGCTATTGATCCTGATCAAGAATATATATACTTTATATGGTCGGAAACGCTTCCTTCTGCCTGTTACATACTTTTCAACGAATCTAGTATACCCTTTTACTCTACGAGTAACGGGTATAATTATATGTTGAAAATACCATAGACATGCTGTATAAACAGCTCCTTTCTTGTAAATAGATTCCTCGAAAGTATGTTTCAGAGAGATGAAAGGGATTACCATCTCTGCCGATCTGGCCATGGCCGACTTTCTGTCTGTGACTATTTTTTTGACAGCGCGAGTTTGGTTCTAACAGCTGTCACCCCTACTACGTGCTTACAAAAATTGTCCGTGGTTAATAAAAGTTTAATATCAGACTTTAAGAAACCCTTTGAAACTTAAATAAATTATCAATAAAAAAAAGAGCGATTTACTTACTACATGCTGCTTGAGCTGTTTAACTCGTGTCAAATAATTGCGGCACTGGACTTATAGCAATCTTTCTTTTAAATTTCTATCCTAGCTGTTTCTTTGTTTAAAGTGCCTCATCGGATCTTTACGAGTGATCGAACTCTCTAGAATGCACAAACATGTAAGCTTAAGCCTGAATATTTCGGCGCGAAAGCTCATATGCAAACATATTACCTACTAATCGGGTCAAAGTCAGATACTGGTATCGAGGGTCTTGAGATTACTTGTATTTGTTACAGCAATCAAAGACAACGCAAATAAACGCGCTTACAAAACTAAAATAGCAACACGTAATCCGAAACGGATTTCATGGTCAAGTTGCGCAGTACCGAAGACCCTCGCTGTGGGTAAATCGGAAGATGCAGTGCAGCTCTATAACGCTGATCTTATAACGATAATCCATGCCCAGAAATACCTTTCACAAGCCTAGTAGGTGGCACGGATGCCTTAAATTCATTCTATATTATAAATTTATGAATAAGTGTTCACACGTCTGTATACTTTCGTATAAGTATATGCATATGAACACACTTGTGCTCTTATATTTTGGCGATATAGTAACGCTTCATGAATTACCCGTGTCACATAACTACTACAAATGTACGTATATGTGTGTTATTACCGAGAAGCGACTAGGACTGCATAATTAATGTAAAAAGAAAGTAGAAATTAATTATTTAACAATTGTAAGCCGTTGCCTTTATTTTAAGTGAATTATGAATATGTAATTGCAATTTGAAATTTGAAATTACACTATTTAAATTCCCTGCAAATACGTGACGATGAAGCGCAGCAGTAGGGTGTTCAGAAAAAATTACAGGACACATTTTTTGGTGTTCGAACAGTTAAATTAAAAGGACAATGACTTATTATTAAAATGGGTTTGAAGAAAAAACGGCAAATGTTTAAAGAAAAATTTAAATAATTCCATATAAAAAATTTTAGATCTACAACTCTTGTGAAGCCCCCTATTTTACATTTGTGAATAGATAAATATCCTCCACTTACATATTTTGAGGCTAGGGACTAGTGCTATGTTTCTCCTTTTGGTTGATTTTTTGAAAACATTTTTTCTTTGTGAAAAATGTATGGCACTTGAAATTCTCTTACATTAAAAAATTAACAAATTTCCGGGAGCAAGCACACACAAGGGTTACTCTATTTGAGCTGAATCGCTGATGCTATGTATTATGACGTTAAAAAGGTATTTCGAAATTCTATTCACTTTTTCTAAATTATTTTTATCAACAATAGGTTTTTTAAACATTTTTAAGGCGCGCATTTGCTCGTTGCAATTCGCAACTGTAGTACTTCTTGTTATAATATTGAAGTACGCCAACATCTTTTTAAAATATACAAGTTTGTCGATTCATGTTGTCACGCCCACAAACCGCCCAAAACTGCCACGCCCACACTTTTGGAAAATGTTTTAATATTTTGTCACATTTTTGTTAGTCTTGTAAATTTTTTCTCGATTTGCCAAACAACGCCCACTCTTACGCCCACAAACCACCAAATACGATCAGTGTTGAAATTTTTCTTCGCATTTCCACTAGCTGAGTAACGGGTATCAAATAGTCTTGGAACTCGATTACAGCGTTCCGTTTTGTATTAATTACTTACGATTTTAACATTTGTCTTGCAAATTTATTAAAAACTAATCCAATTACGGGGATAAAGTCAGAAATGAAGAAGCCAGAAACAGTATGAAACAGGTATGGGGTAAGATTGTCTAGATTGTGCGGGGACAGATTAGGATATCTGTTTAGCCATGCCATTTTTTGTTTTTTTAGATATATGTATGTACATATGCCAGGATTTTGTTGTTTTGAATTTAATATTTTGTAGTATTTGCAACGGTGATGATATCTTTTGTGCTTGTTGTTGAAAAATAAATATTAATTATATTTAAATGACAAAATTTCGACAACGGCGACGATTTTTTTTTACACAAAAGATATTTTGGATTCTGATCTCCTCGAAAGCAAATGAAAACGGCGGCCCTCGATCACTGGCTTGGATATATTGAGACAATAGCGCATGTAAATGGCAGACCGCTTACACCTGACGACTTCAAGTCAGGCGTTCGATTTATGTATGTGCACATGTAATTTGTTTGGCTGCTCGGGAAGGTCAGACCCACGGAAAACTGACCAAGCTGCCGAAACACACGATAAAAGTTTTCATCGCAGGCCTGCACTGCGTTAATGGTATTAAAATGCATATGTAGATAGGTACATATGCACATGGATAGTTCCATATGCATAGGTTACTGGTGTCAGAATTGGATGTTTTTGCTTTTTTGCGACTTTGCTTCGGGCGTTCTAAATCGAGGAGAAACCACAAATACTGAGGGTTCGACTTCCATAACACTGGCGCGATAAGTTTACCAAAAATGCATAAAAACCACTGGATTAGGACAAAAACAATGAATCTAAAACCAAAAGATAGACCAGGGGGAAAATAAAAAAAGGGACAACAGCAGACGACAGAAAACAGCAATACGAGTATTTGAGGGGAAAATGAAGTGAATGTTCGAAATGTATAGGTTCCGTCAACATCGGAAGAAACAGAAAAGAAAGATGGCTTCGACAAGCCGAAGTTTTTGTACCCTACCCAACCAAATCTATCGGTAATATGGGTAATGTTAGTACCTGGTATACATCGTATTATTTAATAAAAATAATTCGTTTTGAGACATCGGAAACCCTTAATTCTTTAATGGGTTATATCTT
This sequence comes from Drosophila teissieri, assembly GCF_016746235.2. Taxonomy (NCBI): domain Eukaryota; kingdom Metazoa; phylum Arthropoda; class Insecta; order Diptera; family Drosophilidae; genus Drosophila; species Drosophila teissieri. The sequence goes on from NC_053032.1 coordinate 3,712,832, forward strand.
TCAAAATAAATAATCTAGAAGAAAAAGTTGTAATAGAAAAAAATATACTCTAAAAATAAAATTGTAAATTTATTTTCTTCGATTGATTTATTTTACTATACACAACTTATACGAAATAATTAAAAGAAATATACTGGAAAGTATAACTTCGGTATTCTCTGCTATTAAATTTATAACGTTAAAATTATAATTTCGAAAGTATTAAGTTAATACGGATCTTATTATGAAATATTGAACACTCGAAAGTATAGATTTTATGAGAATTTTCTTTTGGGTGTAAATGTATGTTATGTGTATGTGTATTCGATAAGTATGTATGCAACCGGTAAAATAAAGCGTTTCCGTTTTAGAATTTGTTTTGCCTATTTCTATTAAAATGACAGAATAATTTTAAAATTTCTCGTTCACACTGCCACTAGCTGAGGAACGAGTACCTGATAGTCGAGAAAATGTTCTACAGTTTTCTCTTGTTATTTTAATATTTATCATATGATAACATTATTAGGCGAAAGCATATAACTGTAAAATTACCGAAATTGAGAGACAACGTATTACATGTGGAGCTTAAAAAATTACTTTTAAATTTCTGGGCAGATTCCAAGACATCACAAGAACCTTGCTCTGCGCACCGTTACTCTCCAGTCATTCCTTCTCAATGAGATTTCAATCCTTATATTGACAAATTATGATCAAGATATATGTAGATTTATATAAAAATATAGATTTATATTATATCGACCGATCTATCGTATCTATTGTTACTCCAAGGGTCAAAATAACATTTAAAATTCGAATCTATAACCTTAGACTTCCCTCCTGAACAGACGATAGCTGTATATCAACAGTAGCTCTTTTCGACGAAGAAGCCTCTGGATTCGTATTACCATCATGAATTGGATCTGTTCATCTCACCGCAGATAACGGAAAATTTGTTTTTATAGCACAGCAGCAGGTCGCGAACCTAGTTCTCTTAACTCTGATGATGCTGTCACTGTCCATCTAATGCTTGTGGCCATAATATGGAAACATCAAATGGTACGGAGATCGTGTCCAAGCATCACAGACGAGAGTCTCAGGGGCCAGACAACCCGCACAATATTATTGTTCTCTTCTTTCTCTATAGGACAAACCGGTTAAAAAACTTTCAGCATAATAGCAGTGCTCAAAAGTGCTTATTAAGCATGCGCTGCCAAAACACATATTAGCGAGCATCTACAAACCAGAGGACTAACACATGCGATTTCTATAGCCCAGTTGTCTTGGACTTTAGACGAATTTTTTTGTTGGCTTGAATAATTTGAGAGTGCTTGTGGGTGTAACCCATACAGCCAGCAGATTGTATGTCTCATCTCTGCTGAATTAGCCACAATCTTGTAATCTACCGTGTAAACGCTGGTGAATATTTGGATTTGATTTGTTTTCCGAGCAATCTAACCAGATAATATGTTTACTGAGTTCTAAGCCAGTCGCGCCACCCAAATACCTGACAATTACCTCTACGCAAGGTCCAAGGTGCCAAGCGATCAATTAGCACTTTAGCACTGCATTTTTGCAATCTATTTGCATAGGCGAAAACCTTTGACTCTTTACGAAGCTCTAGGTTCGGTTTTCTATCCACCGACCAGCGTTAATTGATGTCACACCACATTCTCCAGGTGGTACATACACATATCTGATCAAAGTATTTAGCGCACTCGTTGGCTGACCCTAAAAAACCTGAAAAAATGCGAATGCAACCACATTTCTCGACGTTTCCGCATTCGCCGGACAGGTGAAACTTTTTGATTGACTGACATAGGCGACACACCATACTGCACTCCAACAAAGGTACACAGTAGGGGAAAACAAAATAGCGAAATGCGTACGGCAACGGAAACAATAGTATTTAAAGTCAGACCTAGCGCCATTTCTCGAAATAGTGTAAGTATAAATAAACTAGTAGTACATATATAGGAGTAAGCTATTAAAACGAAAACGAGAAAGATCGATAATAAAATACATCTTTTTGAACATACGTTAGAAGTCGTAAAAAAAAAGGTTTCCTATTTAACTATATGGGTTAATAATAATAATATGGGTAATAATAGTATTACTAAAAATAAAGTATCCAATATATTCGAAGTAGCATACAAATTCCTACTTATACCCGCATTCCCGAAATAAAGAGTTTTTTATCTCAAACGGAAAACTATTGTCGAAAATATAATTTATATTTGTTTTAACCAAATTTACTTAACAAAAAAATGAAAAGCGAATTATAGTTATAGCTCAGAGGTTTACTTCTTTAAACATTTCATGGATCCAAATAAGCCAAATAAATACTATTTTATTAATTGAATTACCGTTAATTGGTCATCAAAATCAATTAAAAAAATAGCCTTTCATAATCATTTTGAACTGATTTAATATTAAATAAATTAAACTATTTCCTAATGAGCCATGGGCTTTAGAGTTTTTGATATGCACATATAGAAATAATCTGTGCGGAACATACATAAATTTGTTTTATTTTATGGAATACAAAAAATAAAATTCGAAATAGTAGCCTTCTTCTTATCCTACATATGTATATATTCATCCCTCTCACAAAGGGCGCCCACGTCCCTGGGCGCTCTCTCTTAGCCGCCGACACGTGTGAGCTCTTTTGCTCTCTTAGTTGGCTGTTGCTTCGCGGCGGCTCTCTTCGGCACCGCCTGCTGCCGCTGCCACTTCCATGGCGAATGGGCGCGGCGGGAAGCAGAGCAAGAAACAGTGGACTACCGCCACTTTTTTAATTAAACCATGAACCCACGGCAATGGCTGTGATGACTAATATAGCCCAAATCGGAAGCAAAGGTGGAGCAGCTGGAAAATGCCTCCGCGCCGTGGCGTTACTCACCTGCGAGAGAGGCAAGCGGCAATTGGAATGGAAGAGGAATTCCGAGTGCACACATACGAATGCACTCGTACACGGCCACAAATACGCACTCGCGAAGGAGAACGAACGCAATTGTAGAAGGGCCCGCGCTTTTGGGAATTGAACAATCGACTAGTTTCGGCTTGGGCTTTCTGCCGATACTTTCGATACTGATACTTCGATACCACGGGCTGGGATGCCGATGGCTATGGCGATGGCAACAAACAACAGCAACGCCAACAAAACGCAATATTTTCACTCTAAATTAGCTCGACACACACACGCACCGCATCGGATCTCACCGCACATAAAATATATCCGACAAGAAAACGTAACAGACTTCGCCATGCAGAAAATGCGATCTAACCCAAAAAAAAAACTACATGTGATTCCAAAAAAATATATATTAATATCGAATTACTTCTTAGTCAACTAGCCATATCTTTCGGTGTTTAGGGGAAACGACAACGCGAGTGAAATCGTGCAGCAATAAAGAGCGCGTTTTGTAAGTCGCATAAATATTTTTTTGTAGAAAATGTTCCCACAACTTCGAACATGTTCGATTGGGGTGGCAGAACCTGAACTGGCACGAGTGTTGCCGTTTTAGCATTTTTAAAGCTCAATCTAGTTTATTTGAAAATGGATACGCCCGAAAAATGTGTAAAAGGCATCACATATTAAAGGAGTAATACCTAAAATGACAAGAATAAACTGACTACCAAAATGGAACACTAGTTCTGTCTACTATGTTATTGTCATTTCATATCCTGGAAGAAAAGTACCAAAGATACACCAAAATAAAATGGAACGCCACTACTTTAAGATATCCGTTACTCAGCTAAAGAAAGTGTAATAGCACAAATAGACTGCCTTACCAACCTGTAAAGGGACTGCTCTAGAGATTGCGAGTGGTTTACTTCTTACAGGTCATTACTATTGTATGAATTTTTAATGAACTTTAAATAACTTTCTAGCGGCAGGATTTAAAGTTTTTATTTTTAGGCTAAACTAAATTATTGTTGATCATTTACCAAATACTTTAAGCTGGACTTCTTAAATAAATAGAATGTTAAATATTTTTTTAATTTTGTTTGTAATTAAAAGAAGAGCGAACGCTATAGTCGAATTTCCGGCTTATCTGACAGCCGCTACTCAGCTGGTGAAAGTCGGGGAACTAGCGACTATAGCGTTTCATTCCTGAGACCGATGCATGCATACGGTCATGATAAAGAATATATATATGTACTTTATATGGCCAGAAACGCTTCCTTCTATTTATTACATACTTTTCCGCGAATCTAGTATATTCTTTTACTCTACAAGTAGCGGGTATAAAAATGAAAACCTATTTTAATAATGTGGCTTGATTTTAATAACGTAGCTTTGATAGTTCCTTAGATCAAGTCTTTCATACGGACAGTCGGACAGACGGACGTACAGACGGACATGGGCAATTCAACTCGGCTGTTGATCCTGATCAAGAATTTATATACTTTTCAACGAATCTAGCATACCCTTTACTCAATGAGAAAGCATGCAAACTACATAGACATAGACGCAGCGCAAGTTTGTTGACCCATATTGCCACGCCCACTCTAACGCCCACACACCGCCAAGAAGTGTCAGTGTTGAAATTTCTCCTTCGCACATCCACTAGCTGAGTAACGGGTACAAGATAGTCGGGGAACTCGAATATAGCGCTCTCTTGTTTGATTTACGTTAAGTAAAAGTCAACAATTATATATTTATTTTGTAACAATCAATAAATACACATTTTTGGAAGGAACGTCACTTTCCCATTTAAATTCACCTTAATAATATATTTCATATGGATCCAGAAAACTTAGAGGTGGGACACAATTATGAAGGTTCCCAGGAATCATATGCGAGCAGCACCAGTTCAATTAGCAACAAGGGACAAGATGACACTCAATTTAAGCGTGAGGCTGAAAAAGCTATCTGCATCATGCCGCCCCGACCGGGAACTACTATGATGAACTATCAGGAGCTATATATTCCACGGAATCAGCTCACAGATGTATATTACCCTATTCAGGAGGCGCAACGATGGCTCACTCTAATGGACAAGATGGGAAAGGCACACCGTTTTCCACTGCCTACGATTCTTCCGAAAGTGATCCAGACCCGCTACGTGCCAAAGCGGCATCTTCCAAAAGACGTTGAAGTGGACCGGAGGCGTCGTCAGTACCAGAAGATCAACCTAGTGAAAGAGCTGGCCAAGGCGGGACTCACTGACAACGTCCTCCAGCCCACCGAGGAACAATACAATGTAATGTCCGAATTCGCCTTCCCACACAAGTTTCCCCTGAGCTACTTCGACGACAGCAACTTTGACATAAACTCTCCGGCGGCCTGGTTTGAGCTGGGAGTTGTCGGAGATGCCCACTACCCGCTTCCAGCGAAGGCGTACCTGCCCTATAACCAAAGCCTGCTAAACTGCCAGTGGGGCATGGCAGCTGTTACCGCTCACCACGAGGACTCCGACCTTTGGACACTTTTATCGCTGGAGGACGGATGCACCTACACGGTACCTAAGCTTCAGTTCATGTTCATGGCCGAAGACCCGCACAAGTACATCAAGCGGCTGCAGGCCGCTGTTCACGAGCGGCACAAGGGAGAGCAGCTAATGCTAATGGAGCTGATCGTGGATTGCGTCCTGCACGAGGATATTGAGTCCACCGTGTTCTATAGCTTTAAGCCCATCGAATCGGTCCTGCAGGCGGCTATGGCGTCCGCGCAGTGCAAGAGGCGACTACGCTCCGAGGTAAACTTGGTGTTCGAGCGGCTAATGGCCCTATACGAGTTGGAGCAGTTTATCCTTAAGATGCCCAAAGAATTTCCTCAGTTCCGGAACATTAACCTCAAGGAATTTCTGCCCCGGTCCTTCGCCGTGGACGTTTCCGGGAGGGAGCGCCTTGAACTGCAGGCCCTTGGCATAACCATGCAAGAGAAGCGGTATGACTTCCTAAAGGCTAGTTTGTTTTACTGTGGCGGTGGCATCGAGGCCATGGCCGGAGTGGCTATCGAGTGCCAGTACATCGAAACACTTTCGATCTTCATCTGCAGCTTTAGCAAACCCCTGGCACTAGTGGACTTCCTGCAGGCGCAGGAGTCGCATAGCGACAACGTTGCCACGTTCCTTAAGGTCTATTGGCCGCAACAGCTGACAACGGTCATTACCGTAGTACTCCGAGCCCTGGGAAAGGGCTGGCTGGACATCTCACTCACCACTTGGACGGTCTATCTCATGTGCAAAATCTCTCGGTTTATACTGCAGGTCAAGTTCCGTATGCAGGAGTCAATGGAGGTGCTGCTCGAGACGTCTCTGATAAACTTCTCGCACTTCGTTTGCGACCCTTGCCTGCAATTCCTTGAATTGAAGTCCAACTACAAGTGGACCAACAACTACATAGACACCGAGTTTCCTTTTCAAAAACCTGTATTTGCCATGACCCTCGGCATCAGCGATGATCGCAAGGTATTTTACTCCACTGACCCGGATGAGTTCCAGCCGGGGCTGGTCGAGATCTTTAAGAAGTGCCTGGAGAAATCGGCTGGCGTAAGGTGCATAGATGGTTCTGTCATGAGTTTTTTGAAGTTCGCCCCTAACCTGTATATTCTCACGGTAGAGCTTATTGAGGACAGGTTCCTGAAGGAGAATGAGCTTCTGAAGAACTGCTACGCCAAGGCGGTGCTGCCCCTCAGGGCATACGCCCGACACTACGAAAGGTTTATCGACTTCTATCTTCTTAATATCACAACCTATATGCAGGCATATGCTCAAGCCCACAAGCCATCCTCGGAGGTAAAGCGGGACATTCTCGAAAACAAGCGATTGAAGGAGGAGGTTCGCGAAATCCTGCCTGCCTTTATTACCATTGGACCGTTTTACATAAACGTGGATACAATGAAGCAGTTTATGATAAAGAAACGCATTGAAGTCGTGAGGCGGATTTTCGAGTATTACGTTGACCGAATGTATGAGACGAATGAGGCTCTGCTGGACCGTTGCCTGGAGATGTTCCGCAGAATCGCAGAACGTCCAATTAGCATTGAACACCTGTACGAGATTCGCGACTTTGCACAGACTGTTCCGGATTTAGTGGATGAGCTAAAGGCTGACATTCAGGTTATGTGGCTGGAGTACGACCTGCTGGACAGCTTCTTTTACAACCTGAGTGACCACCAGTTCGCCATGAAGTGGAACGTGTATGCATGGCCGCACCAGATAATGGTGCGACTGTCCACCTTGAAAGACGAGCAGAAGTTGGACATTGAGGAGTTTCTCCGCCTACACGCCAGCGAGTGCCAGGCGTTTGAGGAGCGTCTGGAGTCCCTCAACGACGAGGTACAGGCCTACTCACTGGCGTTTAATACGAACCGCGCCCAGGAGACGTCAGTAGATATTAAAAAGACGTGGGCCTTGATTAAGGAGCTCGAGAAGATCAGCCAAACTCTGCAATTCCGGCAGGAACTATTTGAGCTAGAGCCACTCTCTGTTGAATTCCTGGAGAGCATAATCGCGAGCTTTAATCCCTATAAAAACCTGTGGTACGCCTGCGCAAACTTCCTAAAGCTTGAGGACGCTACCTTGGGCAACCCGATAGCGCAGCTGGACTTGGATGATGTGTGGAATAGTCTAATGAGGCTTCGCGACGAACTCACCGAGTCAATGAAAACATTTCACGAAAAAATCGAGATTATGGAGGTGGCTAAAACGTTCATTGCAAAGATCGACGATTTCGTTCCACTTTACAATAGCATTAAGGATATTCGAAATGAGAACTGGATGTACATTCACTGGCAAGAACTAGGCGGGGTAACCGGGCAAGAGATTAAGTACTCTGTAGCGATGAACTATCAGTACCTTATACGTAAGGGAATCTTGGACTTCCTGCTCGAAGTCCATATCATCTCAGAGAAGGCCAACAACGAGGCGGAAGAAATTCGGTGCGCCATCGAGGAGGAAGAGAGGCGAAAGCAGGCCGAATTGGATGCTCTGCTGTTGCGCAAACAACTCCGCAAGTGTCGCAGGGATATACTATAAAATACTGTAGTTGTTGAAATCGTTTTAATGCATTACAAGATAGTTTCTGGATAGACATCTATCTGCCTGAAACAATGGTTCGACTGGGCTCTGGGATGGTGCTCCTCTTTATACCCGTTACTCGTAAAATAAATGGGTATACAAGATTCTTAGTAAGGCATATATATTCTTGATCAGGATTACTATCCGAGTCGATCTGGATATGTCGGTCTGTCCGTCCGTATGAACGTCAAGATCTCAGGAACTATAAAATATAGAAAGAACATAGACGTAGCGCAAGTTTGTTTCCTGAGAAGAGGACAGCCAAACGGTTTAGGAGAATGTCATTCAGGTAATGACCGCCGAGTGCCGGGAGTATTTTTGTGGTGGATTGGGACCCATTGCGCCAAGCTTCCCGCTACCCGGCGCCTCTGAGGAACCCTTCTTTCACGAGCCTACTACGACTATGAGCCCACACAAGAGTCGCAGAACAATGACAATGCCGGATGGGTACCCAGTGGGACTAAAGAGCTAACTATACTCATATGCAGCAGCCTCCACCGGGCATACCGAATCTGAGATGACTGTGCCACCGCCGCAGATGGGCGGTCCACCACCAAATTTAGCCCCAAATATGAGTGCGCCGCCGCAGATGAAAATGGGTGTAGCACCGCCACAGAGATTGGTCATGGGCAGTAAGTACAAAACTAACATTTTCAAGCTACTCCTACGATTTAATATTGAAATTTTTGTTATTTATTAAGCTTAATGCTGACAATCCTAACGCAATTCTGGGCAGATACATTGAAAGTAAAATGCTTTATGCCCTCTACATTTCAGTTCGTGACGCCTACGACGGTTATCGTGAGCGGAGAAGGCTCTTGAAGGAAATACTTTTATAAAATAATCACGTATGTTTATAAAAGCGATATTTTTGAGATATTATAATACTTTTTTATACAGCTGAGAAAGGCCTTCCTTGAAATGCTGCGGGAGCGCAATGACATCGAGAGGCACACTAGGGGGATCCAAGGTACCGATCACTGGACTCGATCTATCGTGAGGAGTACTTTGAAGACTAGCGATCTCTTGACAAGGATAAAGATAAAGAAAAGGAGAAAGATAAAGAGAAGGACAAAGATATGAAAAAGGACTGGGATAAAGGACAGGAAAGGACAAAGAGAGCTCTCGTCGGGAACGTACTCGACTAACAAGCAAAATCCGTCTAAGCTGTAAAACATAATAATAAAAATAAACTACAAAATACAAACTAAATAATTTCATGTGAATATGTTAATTCGTATTCCCTTGATTTCAGACAGATGTTGCAATGCAGTAGATGAGGTATGTGCGATCATATAGTACGAGTACATACATTCTTGATTAACAACCAAGTCGATAGACCCTTGTCTGTCTAATTGAAACTTTGCCGAGAGTCTTTTTTCTATTTCAGGTAGAATGGGCAGCACCACTATATCATATAGCTGCTATTGAAATAATCGAAAAATAAAAAGAAACAAGATAGAACGCCATAATCGAGTTCCTCAAGAAAAAACGTTAATTGCAAGAAATATATATACCATATATATATATAACCAGGAATATATATATATACTCTATATGGTCGGAAACGCTTCCGTCCACCTGTTACATACCTTTCAACGAATTTAGTACACACTTTTACTCTACAAAAATCGAGTATAATTACACGACGACGCTTCATTCCAAGAGGTGGAACATTTGAGGAGTATCTGAAACGTAAGCCATTTAGCTAAAGTTTTCATATCAATTTCTGATTTTTTAATAAGTAAAATATTTTTGTAAATTTTAAAGTTATTGTACTTTTATTTAAAATTATTGTGTTTTGTATAGAACACAGAAATTGTCCCTAAAAATAATAAACTATGTTACCTGCTATTGCTGTAGCATTAGTTATGAGTCATAACTTATCACTGATCAAAACTTATTTTCAGATTGTAAACAAATGTAAACAAGCCGCGGTGGTCTATCGAGAGTGATCGATAGCTCAAGGAATGTATAAAATTATATTTTTCTTGGACGGCATTTAGTATTTTTTTTCGACCGACTGAATACTACTGTTTAAAGACTTCAACCAAAATTTTGCAACCAAAAATTGTTGCCTTTTTTGTGATATCTTCTTAGATATGCCTGATGCCAGAATACTAGGCATTAATATAGAAATCTAATTAAGTAAAAAATAATATTTTAATTGAAACAGAACCATATTATGATATTTACTGTCAGAGGAAGTGGTATTTATTGGGGTGGTCACACTGGCGCCCTGTGTTTCTTGTAAAATTTTTGTCAATCGCTTTGGAATCTGAGCTGCCGTTTCCGCATTTCTGAGAAACTACAATGGCAGATGACACAAATGAGGACAGCTGGCTATATGGAACCTCGAATCCTGACTCGACGACCGGCGAGCTGGGAAACGGCAGGGATTCTCTGATGGCGGAACATGAGTCGGTGGCTGAGGCTCAGGCATTAGCTGAATTGGTGGCCGGCGAAAAGATGGGCGCTTCGGTAGGCACTGATTCCGCTGACGACTCGCCGCGCTGTCCAAAGGAAGAGGTGCCCGAGTACTCTGAGTTCGACGATCCCGCGCAGGAAATGGAGGAGGACGAGGAAGCTTTACCCAGCAAGGAAAGCCGGAGCAGGAGGGAGCGCGACAGAGAACGGGATCGTGGTCGGTGCGCGGATAGGGCGGACGCCCGATCATCGCCAGACCCAGAGGACGACGAGATGAGCGATGGTCCTGCCGCCAGGAGGGAAAGAAATGGCTCAGGATCCGATGATGACGAAGACGACGACTCAGACGACGATATCAATGTGGTTATCGGGGACATTAAACAGGCCCCCAGCACCTACAACATCAAGCAGCGACCCAACCTTTTGGCTGGAGGCACCGGTGTTGCCGGAGACAAGGCCAAACCGTCTGGTCAGGCGGGAAAGTTCAGTATAGAGGACTTTGAAGGTGCCGGCACCATCAACGGAGTGGCCGTGCACGAGTTCAGTATTGATTCGCTTGAGGAGAAGCCGTGGCGCAAGCCAGGAGCGGATATTACTGACTACTTCAACTACGGATTTAACGAAGAGACGTGGCGCGCTTATTGTGAACGCCAAAAACGCTTCCGCGTGGCGGAGAGCGGTGTCGGACTGGCCAGCCTCACTCAGAATGTAAATCAAAATGCACCTATTGGAATCCTCACAGATGGCGGCATGGGCATGGGCCCTCCTGGAATGCACAGTATCCACTCGATGGTAGGAATGGGAGGAGAAAGCGGAATGCAAATGCCCCCACCGGGAATGCCGCCTATGATGCAACACCAGTCGCGATCCGGAATGGGATTAATGCAGCGTCCGCCAAGACCCATCTCAACCACTGGTGGTGATAGGGGGGGTGATCGGGAGAGAGCCGTTAAGGAGAACGCCATTCAGGTGATGACCGCCGAGTGCCGGGAGTATTCTCGTGGTGGATTGGGACCCATGGCACCTAACTTCCCGCTACCCGGCGCCTCTGAGGAACCCTTCTTTCACGAGCCAGAACCCTTTGACTACGGCTATGAGCCCACACAAGAGTCGCAGTGGAACAATGACAATGCCGGATGGGTACCCAGTGGGATTAAAGAGCTAACTCCAGGTCACGCGCATATGCAAACGCCTCCACTGGGCATACCCCCTCCTGGGATGAGTGTGCCACCGCCGCAGATGGGCGGTCCACCACCTAATTTACGCGGCATTATGCCACCCAACATGCGCATGCCTCCAAATATGAGTGCGTTCAGGATATTTTGATTTAACATGTCCTATGCCCGGCTTATTTATATTTTCTCTTGCAGACATGGGACCGCCACCAGGAATGATGATGGGAGCAAATGCGCCGCCACAGATGAGAATCGGTGTGGCACCGCCACAGAGATTGGTCATGGGCGGTAAGTACAAAACTAAATTTTTAAGCTACTCGTACGATTTAATATTGAAATTATTGTTATTTATTAAGCTAACGCAGTTCTGGACAGATACATTAAAAGTAAAATGCCTTTTGCCATCTTTATTGCAGATCGTGGCGCCTACGACGATGATCGTGAGCGCAGAAGACGCGAGAAGGAAAAACTGTTAAAGAAAGATCAGGTATGTTTATAAATGCGACATTTTGGAGATATTATAATATTTTTTTATACAGCTGAGAAAGGACTTTCTTGACATGCTGCGGGAGCGACATGACATCGAGAGGCACACCAGGTGGTACGATATTAAGAAAAAGTTTGAGGCGGATCCAAGGTACCGAGCACTGGACTCGTCCTATCGTGAGGAATACTTTGAAGACTATTTGCATCTGTTGAAAGAAGAAAAGCGCAAGGTACGTGACCTAAAAGAACGCGAACGACATCGCGAAAAAGAGCGTTCTCGTGACAAAGATAAGGAAAAAGATAAAGAAAAGGAGAAAGATAAAGAAAAGGACAAAGATAAGGAAAAGGACAAGGATAAAGAGAAGGAAAAAGATAAAGAGAGCTCTCGTCGGGAACGTTCACGATCCCGCGAAAAGTCCAGCCGTCGCAAGTCCAAGTCCCGTGAGAAAGATCGAAGCGAACGAAGCAGCAAGAGTAGCACCAGCAACACCGGATCCTCTAGTCGCAGCGAAAAGAAAAAATCATATCGAAAGGACAAAGACGAGGACGAATAGCACTTGATTATGTACTTTTGAGAACAAGAAGAAACCATCTAAGCTGTATAACATAATAATAAAAATAAACAAAAAAATACAAACTAAACAAAAAAACATACTAAACAAAAATAATACTCTCAAAAACGAATGGCGTTTTTAGAGGAGGTAAACAAAAAATTTGGGTTTTAAATAATTTAATGTGAATATGTTAATTCGTATACCCCTGACTCCAGCTAGATGTTGGATGTAGATGAGATATGTGTGATCATATAGTACGAGTATATACATTCATTCAACAACCGAGTCGATAGGGCCTTGTCCGTCTGATTGAAACTTTCCCACAAGTCATTGAAATAACCAAAAAATAAATAAATAATCCAGTTTCTCAACTATCAGATACTCGTTACTCAGGTAGTGTGGGTGAGAACGAGAAATTGAGATTAAGCATGTGGCTTTTAGTAACAGAAGTAGCTAGATTTGTTGAAAAGTATGTAAGAGGTAGAAGGAACCGTTTTCGACCATTTAAAGTATATCTATTCTTGATCAGGACCATTAGCCGAGTCGATCTGACCATGCCCGCCTGTCTGTCCGTCCGTATGAACGTCGATTTCTCAGGAACTATAAAAGCTGACATTAGGTATGTAGATTCCAGAGGGAGACGCAGAGCAAGTTTGTTGACTGACGTTGCCACGCCCAAAACTGTCACGCACAGACTTTGTATAAGTATTGATATTAGTTTAATTTCTTCTATTATTTATTTTTGACACATACGCATAGGATAGGTGAAGATTACAATATAACTAGGCTATGGTAGAGCGGTTAGAAAATATACAATATATATTATGACACGGAACAAGCCCTTAATATTTTTCTACATTTGGTTTTGCTTTAAAGTAACAACGATTGTCTTTAGAAAACTAAATTCACGTAAGCGATTCTTATTTCATAGGTATTTTTAGATTTCCACTATATTTAATAATATTCCCAATTATTATTAAAAATTAATCTAATTTTTTTCTTTATAAAGGAACTTTATGTACCTATATTTATAAGTATATATATTTGAAAATCCACACGGGTGAAACAAAAGTACAGTTAGCATTTGAAGATCAGATATTCAGTATGCGGACATTTTCATTACAATTTTATATGTTTTAGTTGCAGTTCTTGTTGAAAAGTTTATAATAATTCCTTCTTTTGTTACCTGTCTTCTATATACGAAGTTTTAAAATAATTAGTAACCATCAATGTCGTCTGCCATTTAATATGAACCTTTTCGTAAACTAAAATGTATATAAATAAGTAATGTTTATTATAACGGAAGGTTTTTTGCTGTTGAAATTGGGAAGCGAACTATGTTATTAGTCACATCTTGAACTAAATTGTACTACATTTTATTTGCAGCTAGAAGCAAGCTGCCCTAGATCGAGGTACTTTGCTTTTACGTCACAACATTTTTTAATTGATAACATTCACATACTCACACCGCACTTTGGGACTGGGAAGAATCGTTGGGGAAATGTAGTCCGCTGATGATTTTTCGCCAAATTAGGCTAGACTTTCAAATTTTGAATACATATTTAAAAGTTCATTAATTTGAAATAAGTTTTACGAGTTTCTAAGCTAAAAACTATTATTCTTTTGGTAAGTACAATTATAAGGTATCCCTTCCTTAAGGTACCAGATTTTTTATGTTGCCACAATTTCTAACGCTCGGTGAATCATTAAAATTTAGGCGAAGAGCGTAGAAAAAGTAGGCAGTTCGGAAATATGTTCAACTGTATTGTATGAAAATGGTTAGCCTAATGAAAAATTATAAGCTTCAGAAATCGCAGTACTGATTTTTTGATTTGTTCCACTGGCACATTCACCCCTACACGAGGCATACTCATATTTTTAAAGTCATATTTTATGAAAATATATAAGGAGTAGATGTCAGTGGAACATGGTTATAAAACAACATTTCTCCCGCTTGACCTCCCGCCCACTTACACACTCGCACACTCAAACTGGGTTCGGATGAGACCTAAAGCTTTGTTCGACGCCCTGTTTTGGGGGCTTTGATTGTGCTTTATCTGCTCAACAGCTGCTCTACATTAAGGGTCAGCTCCTGGCCGGGATGGGTCCTATTATTGTTGTTGACTGCACCATAGGAACTGGCACTATTGCTGTTTTGGGCATAGATCCCGTTCAAAGATCTGGACGGGGCCGGCGATGTGGGGGCGGAAAGCTGGGGCGAACTCAGAGGCGCCAGCGGCGGCGACTGCGCCTCCAGATTTGAGGGCGGACTGCGGTTCAAATTGCTGTCCAGGCTACTGTGGTGTTGCGAGGAGGCCGGCGACAGCGGGATCTCTTCGATCTTCTCCAGATCCTGAGTGATCGAGGCGGAGTTCTGCTTGTGGGACCGCGTCAGCGTTCCCTTGGGACTGCGATTAGTGTCGTGCAACAGAGGTATGTCCAGCATGGAGCTCTTGACACCCCCACCACAACCGCCCACCAAGCCCGAGTAGGTGGTTGCCTGCAGGGAATACTGGTGGTGCTGCTGGTCTCCCTTCGCCTGCTGGTCGTCGCGATCCAAGCTGAACTGCCGACGCAGAAGGCGACTGGAGCCGGGCTTGCTGTCGAACCGACAGGCTCCTCCCCCACACCCGCTTCCGCTCAAAGCCATCGAGGGGCAATTGCCTCCGCCCCCTTGTCCACCACCCGCTCTGCCCGCCACACTGCCGTAGAGGTATTTCCCGTCGTAGAACTGAGTGAGGTTGCTCTCGCTGGGACTGAGGCATTTATAATGGTTGTATGGCGAACTGAGGTCCATCATCTCCTCGATCTTTTTGTACAGCCGGGAGCTGGATCCTCCCGTGGAGTTCGGTAGCCGGTTGAAGCTGTTCGGGTTGAGTAGATTTTCTGGAGTCAGTTCGGAGAGCTTTCGCGACTGTGGACTGGTACTGCTGGGGGTTGTCTTGCCCGGAAACTCTGGACAAAGGGTGGCGTTGGGGCTAATGGTGTTGGTGGAATTGGAGTCCAGGGAGTACGAGTTGGGGAGATTCGCCCCGTAGGCCAAGTCTGCGTTAGCGGGCGGTGTTATCTCGACCTTCACCTCGACGGTTTCCCCAGCCAGCGAGGAGCTCTGCGAAGAGGAGGGATTTGTGCTCGTCCGAGATTTGTTTGCTTGCCCCTTCAGGGTTATTGAGTTGCGTATAAGGGACTCATCCAATCTGCGAAATACCAATAAGTAGAATTACCAAAAAAGTATAGATAAGAGATTAACATACCCGTGAGATTCTCTAATGGTATTTTAGGAATGCAGAAGTCAGAAGATAAATATGTCATTAATAAAGACTAAATGTCTTAACAGCAAATCGAATTCGGTAGATACTTAATGCTAGACAATGTTATTTCTATGACTATTATAATGTAAGGCCGCAGCATCAACAGCTCTGTGTCGGTTTATTCTATGCAATGCATATCATATCAGCTGGCAGCGGCGGTCCTTTTCGTGCTCTCACTCTTCGTTTTATAATCGCTAAGCATAGTTGTCAGCGAACTTTTTCGCTGAAGATTTGTTCTACACAAAATTTAAAATAAATTAAAAAAATGGTTCCATTTCATATTTTTATATAAATCGATTTGACTGGCACATTTGGATTTATTTTACAAAAATCATTTTGTATAAACAGCAAATGGAAACATATTTATTACTGTGATAATAAATAAAACACGATCAATCGAGAATCGGGAAATTCATAGTATCTATGGGAACCTTCCTTTAAATACCGATTGATTGTCAAACTGCTATCTTCACTTATATTTATTTGTATTGAAATATTCTCACCCAACAGGAGGCGGTGCTGGCAGCGGCTTGTCGAATCCTTTTTTTCCCAGCAGCCAGAAGGTGTTCATCATGCCCTTTCCCTTGATGTCGATGAGACCTCTTGGCTCGATGTCATAGCCACCCCGAGCCTCCAGTCGATCCCGTGTTTCCTGGGACATATGGATGCGCCAGGAGGATCCTTAAAAGCACATATCGTTACTTTAATGTGTGGCGACTTAGAAACGCCAATCTGCAATTACCTGTCGACTCCATTCTCGATGCCGTGTTTACTGTGTCTCCAAATAGGCAGTACCTGGGCATCGTGAGACCTACCACTCCGGCACAACAGGGACCCGTGTGGAGGCCGATTCTCAGTTGGAGTGGAACTCCGGGAAGATGTTTTACATTAAAACGACCACTTTGATGCAGAAGATCTAAGGCCATGGTTGCTATCTGCTCGGCATGGTCGGGTATTTTCACGGGTAGACCGCTAACCACCATATATGCATCGCCGATTGTCTCCACCTGATCAAAGAAGTGGAAAATCAATCAAATAACGATTAATGTCATTCTTATACGTGTAAAGCCAAAGAACAAACTTCAGGTAACTTAGGAGAACGTGAAATTCGGACTACCATGAGTGTGGTATATTCTCATACCCGCGAGATTTACGAATGCAGAAGTCAGAAGATAAATATTTCATTATTCAAGACGGGATGTCTAGAGGGCTGTGGTTGGGAATTTTTGTGAGTTAAAAAAAGTCAGGTCCCCGCAGTCTTATAACGGTAGTGTAAAATGCCTTTATCATGCTTTATCAAATAATTTCGGATTTATAGATTTTTACATTAGCTTTGTTAAGTATGTACCCATATGACCCAATATACATACACACAAAAATAACCAAAACAATTAAAATAGATCACCAAAAAAATCGTTACCTTACCTTATACACATTATAGGCGTTGATTGTGGCATCGAATATCGTATAGAGATCGTTGAGCAAATCCACAACTTGTACTGGACTGCAATGGGCGGCGATTGTTGTAAAACCAACAATGTCACTAAAGTATATGGTTACGTCGGAAAATTCTTCCGGATCGACGGCCAACCCCATCTTCAGTTTTTCAGCAACCGAGCTGTATACAAGGGTTTGATAACATAACATATATAGTTTTGGACCTATTTATTGATTGACAGTGTCTTACCTTGGTAACATGCGATTCAGCAGCTGTTCAGTCTTTTTTCGTTCAATGTCCAGTTGTTCAGTGCGTTCCCGAATCAACTCCTCTAAGTTATTCGAGTACTTCTCGAGCATTTGGAACATCGTGTCCACAAAGTTTACTTTGCGTCCATGGTTCAGTATCTTGAAGCGCTCATAAACCCTAATAGATACAAAAATAAAGAAAGATACATACAAGAAAAAATAAATGATATAAGAAATACTGAAAACAAGATAAGGCTAATATATCCTTGCAATGATAATATATAATCAAGAAATTTATCAAATTTCCTTTTAGTTTGTATACCCGTTACTCGTAGAGTAAAAGGGTATACTAGATTCGTTGACAAGTATGTAACAGAGAGAAGAAAGCGTTTTCGCCAATACAAAGTATATATATTCTTGATCAGAATCAATAGCCGAGTCGATCTGGCCATGTCCGTCTGTCCGTCCCTATGAACGTCGAGATCTCAGGAACTATAATAGCTAGAAAGTTTCAGAGATTCAGCATGCAAACTCCAGAGACATAGAAGCAGCGCTCGATTCATATTGCCACGCCCACTCTAACGCCCACAAACCGCCCAAAACTGCCACGCCCACATTTTTTAAAAATGTTTTGATATTTTTTAATTTTTATATTAGTCTTGTAAATTTCTATCGATTTGCCAAAAAACTTTTTTCCACGCCCACTCTAACGCCCACAAACCGCCAAAAACTGTCAGTGTTACAGACTCTCCTTCGCACTTCAAATAGCTGAGTAGCGGGTATGAGATAGTCGGGGAACTCGACTATAGCGTTCTCTCTTGTTTTGCTGTATTCGCTATATGCGGGGCGACTGAAACGCTAGATCGGCAAGTGATTCTGATCAACAATATATATAATATATAGTGTCAGAAACGCTTCTATCTACCTTTTACCTACTTTTTAGCTTATTTAGTATACTCTTGTTGTGGTTTAAAAAGTGTAATCTTCCAATCTTTTGTGGGTTATACTTACGAGTTAAAATCAGGACGCATGTCAGGCTGTTCGGCCCAGCACTGGCGCATGATATTGATGGCCTCCGGTGGAGCGGCTCCCTTGGAAACGGAGGGCCGTATCAGAGGCGGAGGCTTTTTAATTTTAACTATTATTTCCTCCGGAGAGAGGGAGAGCATGCAGTAGGGCTCTCCTCTGACTACCACCTCCTGCATGATGATTCCGAAGGAATATACGTCTCCAAGTTGGGTTCCCAACTGAAAGCGGCCGTGCTGATTTTGATGGTGGTGCTGATGCTGGTGGTGCTTCGCGTTTCGAAGGAGCTCTGGAGCTGTCCACAACAGCTCCTTGGCACTTCTGGGTCTTGGCGGAAGTCCCTGCGATTCGTAAAAAGAATTCAACCCATAATCGGTGATTTTCAGAACCCATCGGGCATCCACAACGCAGTTTCTCGAGGTCAAGGCCCCATGAACTCTCAAAGGTGAGGAGTGTAGGTATCGCATGCCCCTAACCAGATCCGTAAGTAAGCTCAAGCGAAACGACCAGTCCAGCTTGATCTCATCCATGATAAGCACATCCTGCAGCGATCCTCTGGAGCAGTAATCAAAGACCATAGCCGTACGGTTGGGATCAGATAGCCAACCAATTAGCGGGTTTATATTTTCGTGCCTTAGACCATGGGCCATTACGAGTAGATCCATAGCCTTGGTGCGCAGTTCCGCAGATCCGTTTATATGCACCTCCTTCAGTTGCACGAGATCTCCATTATACCGAGCTCTCATGTCCAGATGGGCAGGATTGTGCCTGGCTAAGCTGCCAGTGCCGGAGGACCCACTTTTCCCGTTCGCCGCGGCTGTGATGGCTCCAGCCGAGCCCGGAGCGGCTGCACCAGGAATAACGAATCCTAGATTCTTTAGGGAGCCAATGGAACCTTTAAGGAGATCCGGCTTGTCTACTTCCGGGCCCCCAAACTCCTGCAGCTGCTGCAGCCAACAGCATAGCATGGCCTCTATGCCCTCATCGACCTGATATCGAAAAATATGGAGGTGTTTTAAAGTGTATCGAATTTGGGATTTTTGGAGCTTACTCTTCGAGAATCCACTGGGAAAACAAAATCGCTGGCTGAAAGGACTATTTTGTTGGGGCCATTAGAGAGACGCTTACGTAAGAAGTAGTTTCTGTGCGGGGTATAAACATTTTGTAATTAAATGACATTTAATCTTTTATGAAATCGTATTTTTCTTTATTTAGGTAGGTAGTTTATTTTCACCCTTAAACTTCAAAGTGGTTTTAATAATAGAAATGTTTCGTATATTACAGGAACTAAATAATGATTCAGTTAAGTTTAATAAAATTTCTTCCAGGTAAATACTAATAATTTAAATATTCCTATCAAAAAGGAACTAATAACAATTTATGGTATCAATCTATACTATTATAACTATTACTGAAACAAACATAGTCCTTGTTATTACACTATTTATACCTGCTACGAGAGACTAATATAGTATATCAGTCCGTTCGTCCATCTGGCCTTTATTCCGTCCGTATCTGGCCTGGATCGTCCTGGTCCAGGTCCAGTACAAAAGAGAAGTCTTTGAAAGTGCAAGTTCAGCCATCAATTGTGTTGGCAGAAGAGATTGCCACGTGGTTGCTGCAAAATAAGGTCGAACCCTTGGCAAGAAAAGCTTTTCGGCACATGTGTGGCGTTTATACCCGTTACTCGTAGAGTAAGAGGGTATACTAGATTCGCTGAAAAGTATGTAACAGGCGGAAGGAAGCGTTTCCGACCATATAAAGTATATATATTCTTGATCAGGATCAATAGCCGAGACGATCTGGCCATGTCCGTCTGTCCGTCCGTATGAACGTCGAGATCTCAGGAACTACAAAAGCTAGAAAGTTCAGATTAAGCACACAGACTCCAGAGACAAGGAAGCAGCGCTCGATTTATATTGCCACGCCCACTCTAACGCCCACAAACCGCCCAAAACTGCCACGCCCGCATTTTTTAAAAATGTTTTGATATTTTTTCATTCTTGTATTAGTCTTGTAAATTTCTATCGCTTTGCCAAAAAACTTTTTGCCACGCCCACTTTTACGCCCACAAATCCGCCCAAAGCTGCCACGCCCACACTTTTGAAAAATGTTTTGATATTTTTGAACTAGTCTTGAAAATTTCTATTGATTTTCCAAAAAACTTTTTACCACGCCCACAAACCGCCAACAACTGTCAGTGTTGAAATTTCTCCTTCGCCCTTCCACTAGCTGAGTAACGGGTATCAGATAGTCGGGGATCTCGACTAGAGCGTTCTCTCTTGTTTTGAACTGGATTTCAAACATTAATATCGAGGATCATAGAAGAAATTTTGCGCAGTTTTAATTTTAGTCATTGATAATAAAAACGTTTTTGTGACAGAAATGTCGTACCACACATCAGTAGTGTTAAATTTTTGTTTGCAAGTTACCTTTGTTTTTTTATTTTAATGCTAGTATAGTAGTTTTTTTTCGATAATATTTATAAGGAGTAGAAAAAATAAACATCTAGATACAGCAATCCAGATCTTTTATATCTTGTAGCTATTATTTATTAAAAAAGATATAACGCTGAAGTCGAGTTCTCCGTCTATCAGATACCCGTTAATCAGCGTGTGGTTGGCGATCGAAAAAGACAAATAATAAATTAATAAACAATGGAAAAAATTCACAAATTTTTGAAAAGTGTCGGCATATTATTTGTGTGGTTAGAGTGTGTGTGGGCGTGGCAAAATGTTTATTGTCAAATCGATAGCTATTTACTAGACTCATAAAAAAAATACCAACGGATGTTTCAAAAGTGGCACATTTTGGCGGCTTGTGGGCGATAGTGTGGGCGTGGCCACATTTAAAAAAGAATCTTACTCTGGAATCTGCATGCTATGTCCCAACTAGCTTTTACAGTTCCTGAGATCGAGGCGATCGTACGGACGGAAGGACGAATAGGCGGACATGGTCAGATTAATTGGGCTAGTGATTTTGACCTTTCTGAAAAATTTTTAAAACGAAAGCAAATGCAAATTTGTTTTTAGTAGTTATTTACAATTCAGAATGGGTACTTTTTGTACATAAGCAAGCACCGTGAGGTATTTGACCCCAAATTTATGATTGGGTCAGCCAAGCACAATTCAAAGGGTTTTAACTTTAAAACAACTGTTTTATGGTATATAATATTTAAATTTGTGTTGTATTTTTTAAAATTGAAACAATTTCTGTTAGCATGTGGGCCACTTTGTACTTGTAGACAACTTCACAAATCTTGCCAAATAATGTAAAATTACATTTTTAAACTTTCTTATATACTCTTTTCTTTATTGAAATAAAAAGTGAGACAGAATGAAGCTGAGGTGTTTCATAAATATAAGAATATGTCATGCGGAATATGTTTTTGCACTTAATACAATTCGGTCCCTCGCGCTATATACATAAATACTGTTGAATAATGTTCTATAAGTCAAAGCTCCTTTTAACAAAAATTCCAATTGCTTTGTAAGCTTAAAAACCTTAACAACCCAATAGATCCCAGCATGTCTGGGTAGTACGATTCGTCAAAGTTCCCTCTTATGATATACAAATTAAAGTTTAATTGGCAGGCAACTTACCTCATGGCGATTCCCCCGGCTACAATGCCAGCGATTATGATGACCAGTAGGCCCACACAGATCGCCGCGATGGTCCAGCAGATGGCACCACACTGCCACAGGAGGACACGGCTGACCAGCAACCACTCGTCGTAAGCGGGGTGTATCGAGTGGGTGATATAAGAGCCACTACCTTCAACATTCAACCCATTTCCTTGGCTTCCTCTGTCGTTCTCAAGAATGAGCAGTGGTCGCCACTTGTAAGTGGCCACCGGGGCGTCCCTCACGATGTCTAGCACCACAAAATCATATTGGGGACTGGTTTCTGAAGTGTCCGATTGGGTAGTGGTTGTTACTATCGTATTAAAGAGCGGGAAGAGATTGCGGTACGGATACAGTTTGTTCAGGCTGGCATTGCGATGTCCGAAGGGTGGTGGATCCTTGTAGTTGTCATTGAGAGGCGTGCGAAAATTCTGCATTTTTGCCATAAGTCCAGCCGCATTCAGAAAGAGTCGATGTCTGTCGTTTAACAGAGTCAGCACCAACAGATTGCTGCTAACAATTTCGGCCGGAGAACCAGTGTTGTGTGCGAAGGCTTTACTCCGTGACCCACCTATTCGAGCCAAATATTTATAGAACCCATGCTGGGTGTCCAATGAGCTGCCCGCCATGTCGATGAGTAGGATTTTTGTGTGCTGCCTTCTGGGCTCTGACCCATAGCCGTCCTTTCTTGCCTGCTCCGTCCACTTTAACTCGATGGTGGACAGCATGAGCGTGGTGCTCGCATCGTTCAGCGGGGCTGTGACAATAATTGCTGAAAAGCGAATGCTATGAGTTTGCAAGACTGTCTGCTATGTTAAAAACTTTATAAAGAACATTTAATTTGAATTTAATTATAAGTAAGTTGATAATTATAGATAAAAGATTTCTTCGCTCAGATAGAAAAACACTTCAGCACCAATTTTAAGAGTTCGTTGTTTGTCAGTGCAGTAGGCCCATTCCTCATCAGAGACGATACTTACCTTTGCCCGGCCTATCCTGCGAATGCAGGTCACGTATTGTCCTGCCAATTTCAATTCGATACGGCACATGCAGGTTGGTGGCAATGGCTAATCCTAGGCCCCAATTGTCGTCTGAAAACCACACAGAGATAGAGATAGGGGTGTGAGACAAATTAGGCAGTGATGTAGAAATTGAATTGCGTTTTTGTGGCTTGTAAAGTACTGGTGTCATGAGTAACCTGGCTATGGCACAATGCACCCTCTTTGAACACCCAAATCCACACTGTTTCTAATAAGCGCTTCCATGGATGCATTGCATGCGGTTATGCACCAATGCAGTGCAATCCACTAGTCACAGAAAGTGACCTCTAATAGGCAATGTATTTGGTAAATAAAGATCATGAATTCCCTATTTGAAAGGAAAAGGCTATCGGGATAGTGCCCACATTTAAGAGGATGTACACTTATAGAAAAAATGTCCTGCATTTTGGAACTCGCCCTAAAAAAAAATACGCCCACCCTAACGCCCACAAACCGCACAAAACTGCCACACCCACACTTTTGAAAAATGTTTTGATATGTTTTCATTTTTTTATTAGTATTGTAAATTTGTATCGATCTGCCACAAAATTGTTTGCCACGCCCACCCTAACGCCCACTAATAGCGCACAATGGCCACGCCCACACTTTTGAAAAATGTTTTGAAATTTTTTTTTACGTTTTTGTTAGTTCTGTAACTTTTTACTCGATTTGCCAAAAATCTCTTGCCGCCTAATCTTAACTTTCTAGCTTTTATATTTCCTCCGATCTCGACGCTCATACGGACAGACAGACGGACGAACGGACAGATCGACTAGGCTATTGATCCTGATCAAGAATATATATACTATATTATATATTATATGGTCGGAAACGCTTCCTTCTGCCTGTTACATACTTTTCAACGAATCCAATATACCCCTTTACTCTACGAGTAACAGGTATAATTATGCTAAATTTTTAGGGTTAATTTTTCGAATGGCTCCCTTTTTAGGGCGTTTTTCTTAATATACAGGCGAAAAGTTTGATTTGTAGGGCGATTTTGATTAGGCTCTTTTATGAGTATATAAAAAACAGTTTGGTAATAGGGCGTATTCTCTAAAAATGTTTCGTCAATGAGTTTAATGCATGAAATGTTGGGACTTGGTTTACAAAGAATGCTGTCTAACCAAGAATTACACAAAAATAGAGCGGTAAAATATAATTATTTAACTCAATTATTTATTGTATAGACTCAAGTCCTAACTTCCAACTTCATTTCAAGTGACTTGTAAAATACTGCCTTCCAAACAAATTAATAGAATTTACAGTGGCAATTCCGAAATTCGGATTTTTGTGGTTTCTGCGCCGAAACGAACGTTGCGGCTTCCACATGGGTCTTGGCTCCCTCAGGAGGTACATCCTGCTTACCCAGTTCAGCCATGAAGCCGCAGTGCTTTTTGGCTTCTCTGGGGCAAGGACATTTGTCCACACTAGCACCGACTACTCTGGCATTAAAATCGTGATCGGTGGCCGGAGGTCTGGGGATGTACTTATTGGGATTACGGGCTATAATCCGCCAGTTTGGATGCGGAGCAAGGTAATCAATGTCATTGTCCAAAATCTCCTTAGCTAATCGTTTGCAGAGGACGGGATTATCGACAGCGGCCATAAGGCGACTATCAAATAGTTTCTCTTCCTCCACCTGGATACGCTTCATCTCTTTGATTTGGGCATCCAAGTCTGCTTTGTGCTGTATCTGGCGGCACACAATCATTTCATGAGTAACCTCTGGATGAACAAAGCGATTCTCCAAAATTTTGTCCTCCCGGAGTTCAGCATCAGACCGGATTCTGCGTTCGAAGTCCTCGCAGATCTGTTTCCGGAGGACCTCGTGGCACTTTTCTGCAGCCGTCCGTTTCAGTCGTATCCTTTCTGTGATGTTGACCTTGGTACACATGTCCAGCTGGTAGAGATCGGCGATGCGCTCGTCCATCATCTTCTCGATTCCCAATTCAAGAGATTGCATGCGGCGAAGGTAGGCAAGGTATTCCAGAGTTGCTCGGTTAAGATCCTTCTTAGACTGAGCAATCTTGGCTAGGCCTTCGGCTTGCAACCGTTGCGTTTCCCGGCAAAAGGCCATGTGGTCTGCCTTCTCCACCTCCCACTCCGCCAGGCGGGCGCATCTTTTTCGCTCGATCTCTTTCAGCAAATCGTTTTGGTAGGCTAGTTGGTCAACTGACGCAGGCTGGTGCTCCTTCTCAAACGCCTCCAAGCGGATCTCCTCCAGAAGAGAATTAAGTAACCGCTCGTCTTCCATCCTTTCTGCCATCGTCGCCTTGCGCTTCTCCTCGTGCTCAGCTACTTGGACAGCCAGGACATGATTTACTTGTTCTTGCATCTGGTGGCGCCTCAGATTTTCCTCCGCTTGGTTGCAGTCGAACTGGGCCCACCGGCGGCGATTCAGCTCCAGCCAATAATTATCTTGCTGGCACTCGCGCCGCTTCTTCCGTTGGTTCTCTAGAATTTGCTCCTCCTGGACTATCTTCGTCTCCACGAGGTCCTGCTGCCGAAGTGCCTCGCGGATCTCGTAGCAGTCGAGCATGACCTGCTGAATGTGCTTTTCCTCGAGAAACTTTTTCTGATGCTTGGCCACCTGTTCCTTGATGGCGTGGAGGTGCTCCTTACGTTCCTTGATGTCCTGGTCGATCCGGGTCTTTACCGTGTTCGAAAACTCCTCCTCGTACCGCTTGTCCTCCTCATCCAGCATGATCTTCAGCCTTCTGCTCCGTTCTTGCAGTTCCGCCGCGGCCACCTGTTTCGCCTTGTTCACCAGCATACCGATTTGGGTGTGCAGACTTTTGCGGTCCGTCCGCGTAATGAAGTTGAAGTGGTCTGCACCACGTCCGGAGGTCTGCATTTTGTCCAATTAAACTAACCAAATATCCAAAAATGTGTACAAGTCGGGTACTGAAAATACTCTAATAATTTGATGTGTGCAGGTTTCGCTTGAAGGGATTTCGTGACGGGAAAGTCAATCGTTGTATTTAAAACAAATAAGTCAAAAAACATAGTCGACAGTATAATGAATATTTATTGTGGATTCATTTGCTAATCAGTAATTTCAACGCATTCAATTTTGTTTTTTGGAAATTCGATTGAAATTTGCGAAAATTATAAAGAATTATCAAATATTATTAAAAGCGCGGAAGTGGCAACATTTGGAAACAAACTTTCACTGCGTGTATGTCTCGGGAATCCGCATGTTTCTCAGCTTCTCAGATCGAGGCGCTCATACGGACAGACGGACATAGCCAGATTGACTTTGCTTGTGATCATGATCAAGAATATATATGTACATACATAAACAAGAGAGAACGCTATAGTCCAGTTCCCCGACTATCTGATACCCGTTACTCATTTAGTGAAAGTGCGAAGAGAAATTTCAAAACTGACCGTTTTTGGGCGTTAGAGTGGGCGTATCAAAACGATTTTTGGTAAATAGAGTTAAATTTACAAGACGAACAAAAATGTGAAAAAAAATTACCTAACATTTTTCAAAAGTATGGACGTGGCAGTTTGTGGGCGTTAGAGTGGGCGTGGCAAAAAGTTTTTCTGCAGATCAATAGAATTAGACAATACTAATAAAAAAAATGAAAAAATATTAAAACATTTTACAAAAGTGTGGGCGTGGCGGCTTTGAGCGGTTTGTAGGCGTTAGAGTGGGCGTAGCAACATTAATCCACAAACTTGCGCTGCGTCTATGTCTCTGGAGTGTGCATGCTTAATCTCAACATTCTAGCTTTTATAGTTCCTGAGATCTCGACGTTCATACGGACAGACGGACATGGCCAGATCGACTTGGCTATTGATCCTGATCAAGAATATATATATTTTACATAGTCGGAAACGCTTCCTTCTGCCTGTTACATACTTTTCAACGAATCTAGTATACCCTTTTACTCTACGAGTAACGGGTGTAACTATATACAGAAAACTAATTAGAAACAAATAACTAAGGTAGATTTAACACAGATTGTTTTTGTCCCTTAGTAGATTAAAATAGGTTATGTGAAAAAGAGTATATGCTAATTTGTATATATAGATTTTGGTTTAGTATATATAATGTACTTCACTTTGTACCTAGTAACTTTAGTGCTGAGATGGGAGTCGGGCGCGGAGGTCTTCACCTGCGATTGGCAAGTTCATCTTTGCCAAAGTGCAAAATTTTGCAATTACGCAGCGCAGAGTTTCTGCTGCGAAGAAAGGACCAAGATAACGATGGTGTTGGAGGCTGAAGCGAGGCTCGGCGTAAGCCTTAGCCATATGAACTTCGGCTGGGATTTTTTTGTCCATTCCGAAAAAGTAATGTGGTTAAATATATACATAGACAATTTGCGTAGTTCTCCTAAAACAATAACAAATGTCATAAGTGCTTGGCCAGTATAACCAATGCGCAAGAGGCAGCGTGATAAGAAGCTGCAGCTGTTCGGTTTTTCAACTTTAAGCCCTAGGAAAAACCGTGTTCCTGATTTGTGTATTTACTCGTAATGTAAATTTACTCGTAATGTACTAGATTCGTTGAAAAGTATGTAATAGGCAAAAGGTAGCGGTTCCGACCATTTAAATTATATATATTCTTGATCAGGATCAATCTGGCCATATCCGTCTGTCCGTCCGTATGAACGTCGAGATCTCAGGAACTATAAAAGCATTTTTGTTAGTCTTGTAAATTTTCCACGCCCACTTTAACGCCCACAAACCGCCAAAAACTGTCAGTGTGGAAATTTCCCTTTGCACTTCCACTAGCTGAGTAACGGCTATCAGATTGTCGGGGAACTGGACTATAGCATTTCTCAAATAGAAAGAGAAACATTATTGTATAAATTCTGAACAGGAAAATGTACTTTAATCATTACATGTAGACACTTAGAAACTCTTGCAATGTAACGGCTTCGGATTTCTATTAATCTAAAATTAATGGCCATCGGTTGATCCCAAAATGCTGCGTTTAATTGCCACGTTTGCTAGTTTGCTAATATTAGAGCAGCCACCTAATTAAATTACATATGCAGATGTGTCAACTTAATGGTGATCTGTTTGCCCTTCCCACCCCCTATTTTCCCTCTTATTCCGTGGATCTCACTATTTTTTGGCGCCTGTCAGCGTTTGGGCAAACACTCAGCGAGCAGCGTTAATCATTATAATGTCGCCAATAATTGCATTGCGTAAAGGCACACGTGTACGTACAGTTTGCTACAAGCTGCCACTTCCCTCATCCCCATTCCCACCTAACTCTATAATTTGGTACTACGTGGGCCGAGCTCCTGCCACAGCCACGACCACCAAGTGCCCACACCCATCGTCCTATGAGCAATCGGCAATGTGTTTATTTAACATATAGGCAACTTGCCTTAGCTGTCAGCCATAATATGGAGTTAGGAACTAATCATCCTTAGTCTAGTATCAGATCTTATGAAATGGGATATAAAGAGGTACTGTAGACAGGTCCTCTGTTCAAATTGGACACGGAACATTATACAATATATAATATATACAGCGGTGGACCCTAATATAGCAAACTATGCCGATTTTCTTTTCTTATTTTTTTAGGTTGTTAAAATAATTAGATCACTAATATTTTATTGTGGGGGTAGGGTACTAAGTAGAAAAGAAGTTCCGATATTTTCGACTCTCTAGCTTTTGTCTTCTTTCATTGCCATTCGTTTTTACCCAGACACTCCCAAAATTGGCTGGACACGAATTTAGCACACTTGAGCACTTTGATCGTTATACGTACAGTTGTTGGAAGCAAGTGAATTTTTTCGATCTTAAATTAATAAATTGTGCTTTATTAGTTCGGTAAATACTAAAAAATTTGGTTTAAAATGGCTAAAGGTAGCTGGTGTACTGAAGCACAGCTAGATGTCATTCAATTATGAAATGGACGGAAAAATCAATTTCACAATAGTAATGCAAAAAGGCAAAAACAAAGTCGCCGATCCCGTAAAACCAAAGCCTGGTAGGACAGTCTCATTCAGAAAGCGTCCAGAGCTGATACCTTCATAATTTCAAGGGCTATTAGAAATGAAATTTCATCAACCCAAGTAGTAAATGTGTCTTCCAGGACAATAAGAAGACGTCTTAACGAAAAAAATCTACGTGGATGTATAGTACAACAAAAGCCATTCGTAAAAAAAAAAAAACAAGAGAGAACGCTATAGTCGAGTTCCCCGACTATCTGATACCCGTTACTCAGCTCTTGGAAGTGCGAAGGAGAGAATTCAACACTGAAAGTTTTTGGCGGCCTGTGGGCGTTAGAGTCAGCGTGGCAAAAAGTTTTTTTGTAAATCGAGAAACAATTACAAGACTAACAAAACTGTGAAAAATATCAAAACATTTTTCAAAAGTGTGGGTGTGGCAGCTTTGGGCGTTAGAGTGGGCGTGGCAACATGGGTCAACAAACTTGCGCTCGACGTTCATACGGACATGGCTAAATCGACTCGGCTATTGATCCTGATCAACAATATATATGGGCAATTCCACGCGAAGGTCAACCATTACTTCCATTTTTTGTCCCGTGCGACAGTGGTAGTTTTTTGCAATTATCTTGAAAATGAAAAGTTGGCCGAACTCAACTTTTTCACCAATAATAGAGCTATGGAAGAGTAATAATTTAAACCTACTCGCCAAAATTTAAAATGCTTTAATTGTGTATTTTTATACCCGTTACTCGTAGAGTAAAAGGGTATACTAGATTCGTTGAAAAGTATGTAACAGGCAGAAGGAAGCGTTTCCGACCATATAAAGTATATATATTCTTGATCAGGATCAGTAGCCGAGTCGATCTGGCCATGTCCGTCTGTCCGTCCGTCTGTCCGTATGAACGTCGAGATCTCAGGAACCACAAAAGCTAGAAAGTTGAGTATAAACATACAGACTCCAGAGACATAGACGCAGCGCAAGTTTGTTGATTCATGTTGCCACGCCCACTCTAACGCCCACAAACCGCATAAAACTGCCACGCCCACACTTTTGAAAAATGTTTTAATATTTTTTAATTTTTGTATTAGTCTTGTAAATTTCTATCGATTTGTCAAAAAAACTTTTTGCCACGCCCACTCTAACGCCCACAAACCGCCAAAAACTGTTAGTGTTGAAGACTCTCCTTCGCACTTACACTAGCTGAGTAACGGGTATCAGATAGTCGGGGACCTCGACTATAGCGTTCTCTCTTGTTTTTTCCTTTAAAAGCGTACAAATGTCCCGTGCGACAGCATGGAATTGCCCATATACTTAATATGGTCGGAAACCCAGTATAACCTTTCCTCTACGAGTAACGGGTATAATGATCATGGTGCGTTTGTCTAGAATTTATGGCACATAGCCTTTTAGGGTGCGTTGCCTGACTTTATGGCATATATTTTTAAAAATAGAAAATCGTCGTTAGTTAAGCGCTTTATTTTTTCTAGGGCAATTTACTAAAATGCAGAATATTTTTTCTGTGAGTGTAGGGGTTTTACGTAAATTCTATCGTAAATTTTGTTTTCCATTTATTTTTCAATTATTCCTACGGTCCAGGACGTTCCGGCCTATATATTACTTGCCATAGAAAAAAGGCTTTTGGATAAGTTTCATGCAGATAGCTTTATAGTAAGACAAAGACACTAGTTTGGGTAAGACTGGACGGGCCGGAACGAAAATTACTTACCGCCAATATAAATATCAACTTGCGAAAAATTCAACTTGGTGGAAATGCTTTGCACAGCTAGGGAAATTGCTTCGAATGATGGAAGAATATTGCTGGATATCTGTAAAAACAAATTAGTTAAATGTAAGACTAAAGATTTTTTGCCAAATCGTATAAATGACCAACTAGGGGGCCAAACCCTGACCCCATTAACATAACTCTTCACCGCCTCCAAATTTCCATCGCTTTTACTCTGTTTCAGGGTCCTTTGCCCTCTCATTATACCCGTTACTCGTGGAGTAAAAGGGTATACTAGATTCGTTGATAAGTATGTAAAAGGCAGAATAAAGCGTTTCCGACCATATAGAGTATATATATTCTTGATCAGGATCAATAGCCGAGTGTAGATCGGCCATGTCCGTCTGTCTGTCCGTATGAACGTCTAGAGACATTGATGCAGCGCAAGTTTGTTGACCCATGTTGCCACGCCCACTTTAACGCCCACAAACCGCCAAAAATGCCACGCCCACACTTTAGGAAAATGTTTATATTTTTTATAGTTTTATTAGTCTTGCAAATTTCTATCGTTTTGCCAAAAAACTTTTTGCCACGCCCACACACCGCGAAAAATTATCAGTGTTGAAAGAGCCTCCTTCGCACTTCCACTAGCTGAGTAACGGGTAACGTTTCCTTGGCAATGACATGCTGAACTCTCAAATGAAGACTGTGCCATTTCGACACCACACTCAGTGTTTATAGGCTTGTGGCAGATCAGCATAACGGACCCTGGCACCCCAAATCTACGCGACTGCGTTCTTGCATTTTTGTCGCGTCGAAGTTCACTGGAATTCAGGCCCGAATCTACTCGAAGCTCGCCACACTTCTTACAGCCATGTCGCGCCTAGGCTACGCAAAACAGAAACAACTGTTAGCCCAGGCATTGAACGGACACAAGACGAATTCTAGAGAAAATAGAGAATTCAGCGAATTGCTTAACATTTCATCATTTATTTATATTAATTAACATTAACATGGTATAATGCTTCAGCATGACATATAATATAAAGCGGCGACACGGCCATCCTGACCAGCACACGTCCTCGTGTGTTACAAAAGATTTTCTTTTCGCTTTTATTATTTAATTTTTTAGTTAGCAGATTATGTAGTACTCCCTGAAAATACCATTTAAAGCAATTCATAAGTATTAGTAAGGTTGTTCGCCTTTATTATTATTTTGATTTAGTTGACCAACTCAATGACAGAAGTGCTGTGGATCGTTTTTTTTTTTTTTTTTACTTCAATTTGTTAGACAATTTTCAACAGCCGGACAGTGAGTTCTCAAAAATTGCAATGTTGCAATGAACTCTGACATTCAGGACACCAGCCAAAACAGCCTTTTGCCACACGTCAATCGGCAGACATCTATTAAGCCAACACAATAACTCGTGTACCTGTTAGCACTGCCAACTCCATAATATGCACTGCCAAAGATATAGTGTCTGAACCAAAAACGTCAATAGCGTCTCTTTCAACACTTCCTCTAACGTCTCTTTCAACGTTTTATCGCCTCTTTCAACGATTTATCGTCTCTTTCAACGATTTGGCGTCTCTTTCAAAACCTCTAGTTCGAATGCACGAACATGTCTGTAACGTTTCAACGTGTTCACTCTCATTGGAATCCACCAATGCCTTCTCATTACACATATCCAACTCTCCTGGAATCTCTTCTGTCGGCATACTTCTCAAGGCTTCATGCGAATACTTACATATATGTTCGCTTATTAACTAAAGATTTCAAGACATAACGGTCTCCATCCAGCACCTCTGCCACAAGGAATGGGCCTTTAAATTTATTGTCTAATTTGGTCTGATGTCTCTCCTCGTTTCTGAGCAAATCATTATCGCCCACTTTAAAATGATTGATTTTAGCTTTATTTTTATCATACCTTTCTTTACAATGCGTTGTTTTGCATATTTTCTTTGGCCATTTTTCTTACAAAATTTATATAAACTTTACTATTTTCTTCACAAATCGGTAGCATGTTTAAAGGGGTTGCCTCTTTCCCAATTAACAATTCAAGAGGACGAGATTTCGTTACAGTACAATTTATGGCTAGTTGAATTTTACCTATGGCATCTTGCCAAGAACGCTGACTACTGTCGACTGCAGTTAACATACGTTTTAAAACGCTCATAACGCGTTCTACCTGGCCATTTGCGCGACTGGCGCCTGTTGCAATTAAGTGTAAATTTATGTTTTGCTTTGAACAGAATTCATTAAAACTTGATTCAGTAAAAGATCTACCCTGATCTGCAATGATTCGCGATGGTACACTAAATATGGATATTGCCGATTTTAAAGCGTCTATACAACTTTCGCTGTTACTATTTACTGTGTAGTACAAATAAACAACCTTAGTAAAAGCATCTATCTGGACAATAATATGCTCC
This sequence comes from Drosophila teissieri, assembly GCF_016746235.2. Classification (NCBI taxonomy): domain Eukaryota; kingdom Metazoa; phylum Arthropoda; class Insecta; order Diptera; family Drosophilidae; genus Drosophila; species Drosophila teissieri. Next base: position 3,746,244 of record NC_053032.1, read on the forward strand.
TTTTGATCCCTCTTTCCGCTCAACTTGCCCGTAATATTAATATGTATCGTATGGCATGGAATATCTACTTTGGGTATGGGATGAAGTTCAATCGGCAACTTTCCGGATGGAGGGTTAGTCAATTTGCAAGTTATACAATTTTCCACAAACTTTCGGACGTACTTAGCCATATTTTCGAACAAATAAAATTCCTACATTTTATCCAAAGTTTTCTCCCACCCAAGGCGCACAACCGCTTCATGGACATGGTTTACTATTGACCATCTGAATGGTCTGGGGACTACAGGAAGGCACCGAGTTTTTTCATTTCTCTGGATTTTGCGATTTGTTGCTCGGCAAGAAGCCAGTTGTCTGTTATTTCGGCTAACAAGACATGCCTAACTGATAGCGGATGATTACGCGAAAGAAAATCAACATGATCCATTTTAATACCTGGTCTATACTAGATATCAAAATCAAAAGATGCATATACGCACACCAACGGTGAACTCGTGGCGTAAGATCAATTTTACTGCGTGTCGCTTTTAGCGAATTACAATCAGTAAATACAGTAAAATGCCGAACATGTAATTAATTCCGAAAGTGGTTCATGGAATTGTATACGGCTAGTTTCAAGTTCGTATGAGATTCGGTAGAAGATGTTTGCTTGCTATAATATTCGATAGCATGAGGCTTGTGGTCAATTTTATGAAGCAGAATAGCTCCATAGCCATCCATACTAGCATCAGTGTGCAACTCGATGGGATATTGTGGGTCAAATATAATAAGGACTGGCTCATCCGTCAGTATTTTCATAACCTTGCTGCGGATCTGCTCATGCTCTGATTCATGCTCTCCATTCAAATATTTTACTTTTACAAGTAAGACCATACAACGGTTCCATTAACTCTGAACATTTTGGCACGAGCATTTTGCTAAATTCAATGAAAAACCAACTTTGGATAGAATTCTTAAAACCGTTCTTAATCTTTCATAGGCTTCTTTCTTAGTTTGTGATACTATCATAATGTCATCCATATAAACAATAACATATGAGTATGCTAGTTCACCCAATGCTTTTATTACTGTACGTTGAAATACAGATGGAGCATTTTTTAACCCGAATGGCATGGTTAAAAACTCGTATTGTCCCTCCGGAGTAACGAATGCAGTACGTTCAATAGAATTTGGGTGAATAGGTATCTGGTGAAAACCGCTAGCCATATCTAAACAAGAAAAGTACCTAGCGCCGCGTAGCCTAGATATTTGGTCGCTTATCAGCGGCAAGTGGTAATTTTGGGCAATGGTGTTTGCATTTAATTCACGGTAATCCACGCATAGTCGATCCGAACCGTTTTTCTTTTTAACTAGTAGCACGGAACTGGCAAACGGACAACTGCTGGGACGAATAATTTGATGATAACCATTCATTAATTTTGTTTTTCACAATTTCTTTTTCCTCTATACTAAGTCGATAGGGTCGCCTATGAACAGTTTTGATGGGGTCAATTAGGCGTATCTCTAACTCGCCGGTTGTAACGCGTTTGTTTGGAAATCCGCTAATAAATGAGTCTGCAAATTCATTCAAAATGTCTATTTAATTTGACTTATCCACCCCACACAATTCGGTATCAATGTCAGAAAGATCGGCGCTATTATTCAAAGCAGAAAGGGTGTACACAGACTTAGTCTTAAAAAGTTCATTCTTTTCATTGTAGCTCCAAAATTCTGATTTAAAATCTCACGCCCAATTATTATATTATAATTAATGTAACTATTAAGGACTACATGGAAAAGGACTTCGATCGGGTATCCGCTATTAATGACTTTTGATAGAATTTGTAGTGTGCTAGTTACGGTATTATTTCCAATGCCCCTTAACACTACAATGTTGTTGATGCGTGTGCCCGCCAGTTGTGTAGACGCAGATTCCTTCAGAATCAGCTCCAGAATCGAAATAAAATGGATACGACTCACCGGATGAGATTAGGGTACCAATTGGCTCTGCTACTTGACACAAGTTAACACGCTTCTCTTCGTTCCTGTTGTGAGTTGTTGATAGTTGTCGTGCAGGGCAATTTGGTAAAATGTGCCCAGATTTTGCACACTTGTAACACGAAATTGCTCCATTCTGTCCATCAGACGAACGTCCAGCATTTGGATGAGATGCATTTTAAGGTTTAAAGTTGTTTTTCCGTGAACGACATTCGGCGATTTTGTGGCCTGTTTTTCCGCAAGCGTGTGCAAGCGCGCTTTCTTGCTTGCAGAATTTTCCGGTACAGACTGGTCCCTTCTTCTGGCAAATGAAAACGCCCGCAACTCATTTTGTAGCTCATTGCGTGTCTTAATAGTAGTTGTGAACACCGTGCGTTGAATTCTAGTGTCAACAATTGCCGCATGCGCCAAGACAGTTGATACCGCAATTTCTTCTTTTGTCATGGACTTCCATTTGGCCATAAGTGTAGTTATAAGTCGGTTTCCATACACAGAAATGATTTCGCCGTCACTAGGTCGACCGTTCAAGACATTGAACAATGTTGATGCTGGGGTCTCGTTGCCATCAAAATGCTGCAGAAATAGTTCTTTGAACTCACTCCATGTCATTCCAGAAAAGCATATTTGCGAAAGCCATATATTCTTGATCAGGATCAATAGCCGAGTCGATCTGGCCATGTCCGTCCGTCTGTCTGTCCGTATGAACGTCGAGATCTCAGGAACTACAAAAGAAAGCTAGAAAGTTGAGATTAAGCATACAGACTCCAAAGACATAGACGCAGCGCAAGTTTGTCGATTCATGTTGCCACGCCCACTCTAACGGCCACAAACCGCCCAAAACTGGCACGCCCACACATTTTTGAAAAATGTTTTGAAATTTTTAAATTTTTGTATTAGTCTTGTAAATTTCTAACGATTTGCCAAAAAACTTTTTGCCACGCCCACTCTAACGCTCACAAACCACCCAAAGCTGCTACGCCCACACTTTGGAAAAATGTTTTGATATTTTTTCATTCTTGCATTAGTCTTGTAAATTTCTATCGATTTGCTAAAAAAAAATTTGCGACGCCCACTCTAGCGCCCACAAACCGCCAACAACTGTCAGTGTGGAAATTTCTCCTTCGCACTTTCACTAGCTGAGTAACGGGTATCGATAGTCGGGGAACTCTCTTGTTTCTCTCTCTCTCTTGTTTTTTTTTTTATTTCAAAGATCAATGAAAAACAATGAAAAACACTTTACATTACATATAACTTTTGGCAACAGGGCGGAAAATTTTATTTTCTAGAGCTTTTTTCTTTTCGTATGTATCCTTGATTTATTTTTCCATAGCATTTACTCACAGGTGAATGGTTAGTCTTTAGCCGAAATGTTATGCAATGGAGCCAAGGGCCAAAAAAATAATCAACATTAATCACAGCTCAGCAAATATTTGACATTTGCAGCCTCTTTTGCAGATTTTGAAGCCTGCACCTCTACCTCGCGGATTCTTGGCTTATTTCCATTCAACCCCACCTATTTTGTTGCCGTATTTTGTATTTATACCCGTTACTCGTAGAGTAAAAGGGAATACTAGATTCGATGAAAAGTATGTAACAGGCAGAAGGAAGTCTTTCCGACCATATAAAGTATATATATTCTTGATCAGGATCAGGAGCCGAGTCGATTTGGCCATGTCCGTCTGTCCGTCCGTCTGTCGGTCCGTATGAACGTCGAGATCTCAGGAACTACAAAAGCTAGAAAGTTGAGATTAAGCATACAGACTCCAGGGACATAGACGCAGCGCAAGTTTGTCGATTCATGTTGCCACGCCACAAACCGCCCAAAACTGCCACGTCCACACTTTAGAAAAATGTTTCGATATTTTTTCATTTTTGTATTAGTCTTGTAAATTTCTATCGATTTGCCAAAAAAGTTTTTGCCACGCCCAATCTAACGCCCACAAAACCGCCAAAAACTGTATGTGCTGAAGACTTTCCTTCGCACTTCGAATATCTGAGTAACGGATATCAGATAGTCGGGGAACTTGACTATAGCGTTCTCTCTTGTTTTCATTTAACATCTCTTGCTACTTCAAAACTTTCTAACCAACACAAAGATAAAACGTGTTCACATGTTAATAATTTAGTTAGTTATTATTAGGGGCGTGTGCATATTAATTTGTATTTTATGGTGACCTCTATTTGTGCGTGGCGAGCCTGAAGGTATGTATTTATATGGGCTTAATAAAGGGTTGACAGCGGGATAGCAAGTATAAGAGGACATGAAAAAAGTCTTATACGAGTAAAGTTTTGCATGCCAATAGTTCAAAAACATATACTGGTTTAACCTCTTGTCGCCTAATAACTTTATTAAAAAACAATTTAAAACAAGAGAGAACGCTATAGTCGAGTTCCCCGACTATTTGATACCCGTTACTTAGCTAGTGAAAGTGCGAAGGAGTCTTCAGCACTTACAGTTCTTGGCGGTTTGTGGGCGTGGCAAAAAGTTTTTTGGCAAATCGATAGAAATTTATAAGACTAATACAAAAATGAAAAAATATCAAAACATTTTTCAAAAGTGTGGGCGTAGTAGCTTTGGGCGGTTTGTGGGCGTTAGAGTGGGCGTGGCAAAAAGTTTTATAGCAAATCGTTAGAAATTTATAAGACTAATACAAAAATGAAAAAATATCAAAACATTTTTCAAAAGTGTGGGCGTGGCAGTTTTGGGCGGTTTGTGGGCGTTAGAGTGGGCGTGGCAACATGAATCGACAAACTTGCGCTGCGTCTATGTCTCAGGAGTCAGTATGCTTAATCTCAACTTTCTACCTTTTGTAGTTCCTGAGATCTCGACGTTCATACGGACAGACAGACGGACAGACGGACGGACAGACGGACATGGCCATGGTCTATATGTCTGGAATCAGCTTTCATAATCTGCTTTCTAGCTTTTATAGTTCCTGAGATCTCGACGTTCATACGGACGGACAGATCCAGATTGACTCCGCTTTTGATTCTGATCAAGAAGAAATATACTTTATGTGGTCGAAAACGCTTTCTTCTACCTGTTACATAAATACATTTCAACGAATCTAGTGCACTATTTTGTTTTCTATGAGTAACGGGTATAATATTTTTGGAGCTGTCATTATTATTAAAAAACAGCCCAAACTTTGGATCCGGGCACCTAATTTGCTGACATTTAACCAATGATAAATGGCCAGCACATGCAGTTGACAAACCATTAAGTTTAGGCCTATGTACATTAGAAGCAGAGTTGTTTTCTTATTGGGTGGCAGAGGGGCAACAATCTTGAAGGTGCTAAAAAGTTACACAACCGAACTATCACCAGTCAGAAATTCGGGAACGTGTCGAGAAAAATACGTATTACAGAGTTCTTCTTTTTCCACAGCTCAACGAAAAAATTTTGGAAGCTTGGATACGGCTCTTTTGGATACGTAAGAAAAATAAACAAGGGAGAACGCTATAGTCGAGTTCCCCGACTATCTGATACCCGTTACTCAGCTAGTGGAAGTACAAAGGAGAAATTTCCACACTGACAGTTGTTGGTGGTTTGTGGGCGTTAGAGTGGGCGTGGCAAAAAGTTTTTCTGCAAATCGATAGAAATTTTCAAAAATAATACAAAAATGACAAAATATCAAAACATTTTTCAAAAGTGTGGGCGTGGCAGTTTTAGGCGGTTTGTGGGCGTTAGAGTGGGCGTGGTAACGTGAATCGACATCTATGTCTGCGTGCTGAATTTCAATTTTCTAGCTTTTATAGTTCCTGAGATCTCGACGTTATACGGACAGACAGATGGACGGACAGATCTAAATGGCCAGATCGACTCGGCTATCGATCCTGATCAAGAATATATATACTTTATATGGTCGGAAACGCTTCTACTAGCATCTTTTTCAATTAAAATTCTATATTATTGTAATATAAATATTGTAATATAAATATTCTGAAATACTTGTTTCGGAAAACATTTAGAAGTCGAATGCATCAAAAACCTTTCAGGGAATACATCCTTACAAGCCTTTAACTGAGTGCTTTCAGATGTATGAAAGATAAAGTATGAAGAGAGCCCGGAATACAAATTTTTCTACTTGTGGAACCACTTTACTCGAAACGGAAGTAAGACGGAACGTGTTAGGAAATACTTCCACATCCGAGTGGGTAAGCACACGCCAAATTTCTGCAGTTTGCCAGTTTTGCTCCCTTCAGCGATCTTGGGGTCAATTCAATGGAATTTAAATGACAGATGCCTGATGAATTTGTTTCGTGTAACTTTTGTCTGCATTCGAGGAAAACATCGCAAGAGAACAAATCATTTTAATGCCGGGCAAGTTACCAGGAAAACTTATTTCTATTAGCCATAATCGTCATTTGGAAGACAACATTCGGCGATTATTGTCGATATACCGCAATATGCCAAAAGATTATCTTAAAAAAAATAAAATACATGACAATCAAATAATCCATAATTATTTTATTGCAATTTAAATTTCTATACCGTTTAAAAACCCCTTTACATATAAAGTGATTTGACTGCTTATAAAAAGATTAAATTTATGGTGGTCCTCTGCCCTTGGAGCTCTCTTTGTGACAATTAAGACCTCGTGTCCACGTGGGCCACGTGTGTGCATTACTTTGTTGAATATTTTAGCGGTGCCTAAGTGGCAACCTGTTTGAACCGCCAGCCTTTTTATGAGCAGCTCTTCCAGCGAAATAAAGGCTGAAAATGTCAGAGAAAACGAGTGAAAAACCGAAAGATTTTCTTGCATCTCTGAATTTATTATGACTTTTATGCAAATTTATGCAAAGGCTATGAACGCAATTAATGTGGAAAGAGACGTTTTATGTCCTTGCCACTTACCCTTACGAAGGGCTAACCAGATTATCTGAAAGGTCAGCAGGTTCCCCGATTTCACCCTATATAATTCTGATACAATAACTGCGACCTGTCTTCCAAAAAATAGTCCACAGAAATGATTTAGTCAGCTGCCGATTTAAATCAATTTCAAAATATTAGAGAACGCTATTATCGATTACCCATTACTTAACTAGCGATTCTAATAAAGAATATACATATGCATATATAGCAAGTGCGAACATCCTACAAAATTATGCTCAAAACTGGTTAGCTTGCTTTTCGTATTTGTAATTGTTAAACTGCCGCATTCTGCATCAGAAATAATAATTTTTATACGTTCTGTTCATATGATCTCAGGAACTATAAAAGCTGGAATGTTAGATTAAGAATGATTTGTAAAATACTTTTTTTTTGGTTTAGCAGCTTAAAATGAGAAACCTTAGTTGCTGCATCTCGTAGGCCCAAGGTATAACGAGTCCTAATTTGAAAGTGCATTCGTTTTTAAATAACTAAGTTATGAATTCTGGTCATGTTACTGGTGTATGCCAATATGAAAACTATCATATATTTATACCCGTTACTAGTAGAGTAAAATGAATACAGGATCGATGAATGCTGTGGCGATCTGGCCAAGTCTGTACGTCCGTATGACCGCCTCGATATCAGAAACTATACAAGCTAGAGAGTTGAGATTACGCTTATACTAGATTCGTTGAAAACTTTGCAACAGACAGAAGGAAGCATATAATATATATATTCTTTATCAGGATCAATAGCCGAGGGGATCTGGCCATGTTCGTCTGTCTGTCCGAGACAGGAACTATAAAAGCTAGAAAGTTGAGACTAAGCATGCAGACTCGGGAGGCATAGACACAGCGCAAGTTTGTTGACCCACGCCCACAAACCGCCAAAAACGGTCGGTGTTAAAATTTCTCCTTCGCACTTTCACTAGCTGAGTAACGGGTATCAGATAGTCGGGGAACACGACTATAGCGTTCTATCTTGTTTAATTTGTATAGAATTTTTACGTATAGCTTACCACTTCTCCAAACCACCAGACATAGCTTGAAAACAAGCTATAAAAGATTAAAGCGGCATTTAAATTGAATGGGGTCCTTGGCGGGTGATGGGTTACATCTGAAATCCCAGTGAGACAACTCTAATCGTTAAATGAAACCTTTCTCGGCATCAATGCATTGCCAATCTGGGACGACTACAATTTATCTCAGTCAGTCGATTCATTCATGCACTGATTCACTCATTCAGACCGTAAGCTGGCACTGCATTTTATCAAGGCCAAAGTGTGGATTCCAGCACTCTGAATGCCATGCATCCAAGTCCTATCCTTCTGTTGTCCCACAAAGCATTTGCCTTTCACTCAATCAGCTTGACAACAATAGCAAAGAAAGCTGAAAGCTGCATGACCAGCACATCGGTTCTGACTACCAACGGGATTGACAACATTAAGTGGAAGTATGTATATGATAATGGAAAATAGTTGGGTCAAAGAAAATAAAGAAAGGGAAAACTTTTTTAAAGTATATTAAGTAAGGTTGTAAATGTACCCGTTACTCCTAGACTAAAAAGGTGTACTAGATTTGTTGAATAGTATGTAACAGGAAGAAGGAAGTGTTTCCGACAATATAAAATATATATTCTGGATCTTGGCCATGTATGAACATCGAGATCGCCCTAAGAGTCACACTTTTCGTGGGCGTGGCAAAAAGTTTTTTTGCAAATCGTTAGAAATTTACAAGACTGATACAAAAATGAAAAAATATCGAAACATTTTTCATAAGTGTGGGCGTGGCAGCTTTGGGCGGTTTGTGGGCGTTAGAGTGGGCGTGGCAACATGAATCGACAAACTTGCGCTGCGTCTATGCCCCTGGAGTCTGTATGCTTAATCTCAACTTTCTAGCTTTTGTAGTTCCTGAGATCTCGACGTTCATACGGACGGACAGACGGACAGACAGACGGCCAGACGGACGGACAGACCGACATGGCCAAATCGACTCGGCTACTGATCCTGATCAAGAATATATATACTTTATATGGTCGGAAACGCTTCCTTCTGCCTGTTACATACTTTTCAACGAATCTAGTATACCCTTTTACTCTACGGGTATAAAAACGCCCTAAAAACGGAGTCATTACTAACATGAGCTTAATTTTAGAAAAATTAAGCCTAAAAATTGAGCTTTTGCTTACTTTTACGGTGAGTTAAGTTTTAGTTAAGAAAAATTTTCTTAATTGTATTATGATTGGTCCTAAATATAGGGCGAGTGTTTCTTAATTCTAGGGTCCTTTTTCCTTTGTTATAGGGTAGGTATTCTTTGAACTAGGACAACATTTTCTGAAATGTACGACGATTTTACTTGCATTTTGGGGTGACTTCCACTAAAGTTAGGGTGCCTTTTCTAAAATCAAAGGCAATTTTTGAAAATTTAGAAAAATTGCCTAAGTTTATGGTAATTTGAAAGCCCCGAATATTAAAAAATATTTTCTAAATTATTCCCAAATAAAAGGATGTATTTTTGTTTTTATATTTTTATTAGATTTATTTGTTTTTATTTAAACTGTATAATAATTCTTTTATAAATATATGTATATTACATAAACATATTCAATCATAGGGTTATGTTGTGTTATTGTTGGTGGAAGTTGTGCGAATACGAAAGAAAACTTACAGAATGATATTACTTAAAGTTGTTGCCGTTTCACCAGAATTTCTCATCGTAGCTGTTCCCACTTCAATGAACGACGTACGTACGTATGTACATACATATGTATGTACGTATTAAGACTGAAAGAAAAGAGAAAAAGGGAAAGAATATGTAACCTTAAGTTATTATATGTAACATTCTATTATCTTTACAAAAATAACCTTATTATTGTTTTATTATTTACGTTAAAATTTATTGATATACACAAAATTTAAAGAATACATGTACTTACCAAAAAAAAATGTAAAGAAAGGCTTCGCCCCCATTTCCATCAAAAGACCCTCCATGTCTTTGGTCGTCACAACAATAACTGCACAAATAATATTCCAGAGAGTTCGACGAAAACGGAGAACATATCTATTGCTCTCTCTATGTGCTCTGAGAAAAAAGTGAAGCGCAAAACGAGAACAAGAGAGACTCCTCTCTCTTTAATTTTATACCCGTTGCTCGTAGAGTAACAGGCTATACTAGATTCGTTGAAAAGTATGTAACAGGCAGAACGAAGCGTTTCCGACAATATAAAGTATATATATTCTTGATCAGGATCAATAGCAGAGTCAATCTGGCCATATCCGTCTGTCCGCCCATATGAACGTCGAGATCTCAGTAACTATATTCTTCCTTCTATCTGGAACATACTTTTCAATGAATTTAGTATAGTATAATAACCATATGCTTTCGAATTTAAAGTATCCCCATATTTCTTTGTTGTTACATTTCGCTTATATTGGCATGCTACCCACATGTGGCGAATTACAAGGTGACTTGGCACATCAAACGGAGCAATGACCTTAACATGACAACATCATAATAAAAAAGCTAATTCAGCTTGTCCTCCATCTAGCGAGCGTATAAAGCTGCTGTTGATGATGATGCAGGCAAACAAAGCTCCATTTTCGTTATAATTTACAGCGAAATATTTCGTATACGTCGGGTGGATAATGGAACAGCAGAGCTTTTGGAAAACGGCAAATGAATTGGCAAGTTGCAGGAGGAAGAATTGTTTGGGACATGCTGCAGATGTGTTGCAAACTTTGTTGAACATGAAAACATCAAACAAAGAAAAAGGATACAGGACGGTAAACTTAATTGTGCTTGCGTCTGTTGACTCATGATGTAGTATATGTTCGCAGGATTCTTAAATGGAAAGCGCCACCGTACAAAACAGGGTAACATTTTATCATTTATTTCGAATTTCAAGACATTTCGTTTTCAAAAAATTGGTTGCATAAATATCATTCTGTTAATCCGTGATTCCCCCATGAAAACGCTGGGAAACCGAATTACAACAAGAGAGATCGCTATAGTCGAGTTCCCCGACTATCTGATACCCGTTACTCAGCTATTCGAAGATGCGAAGCAGAGTCTTCAGCACATACAGTTTTTGGCGGTTTTGTGGCCGTTAGAGTGGGCGTGGCAAAAAGTTTTTTGGCAAATCGATAGAAATTTACAAGACTAATACAAAAATGAAAAAATATCAAAACATTTTTCATAAGTGTGGGCGTGGCAGCTTTGGGCGGTTTGTGGGCGTTAGAGAGGGCGTGGCAAAAAGTTTTTTTGCAAATCGTTAGAAATTTACAAGACTAATACAAAAATTAAAAAATATCGAAACATTTTTCATAAGTGTGGGCGTGGCAGCTTTGGGCGGTTTGTGGGCGTTAGAGTGGGCGTGGCAACATGAATCGACAAACTTGCGCTGCGTCTATGCCCCTGGAGTCTGTATGCTTAATCTCAACTTTCTAGCTTTTGTAGTTCCTGAGATCTCGACTTTCATACGGACGGACAGACGGACAGACAGACGGCCAGACGGACGGACAGACCGACATGGCCAAATCGAATCGGCTACTGATCCTGATCAAGAATATATATACTTTATATGGTCGGAAACGCTTTCTTCTTCCTGTTACATACTTTTTAACGAATCTAGTATACCCTTTTACTCTACGAGTAACGGGTATAAAAATTCCACAAGCGAAAGCCCGAGTTACCCAAGTGCCAAAATTCAATTTCAACAGTTCCATCAAGGACGCAGGGGCAAAACATTAATCAAATATCAACATTCACCGACTGAGTGTTTCACGAGCAGAGTCAAAGTATCGAAAGGGGCAAGGGTAACGAAATTAGGTATACAACATGCTTTATAAAATTGTGTAGTAACCCGGTTATGTTAAATTTAAGTCTACCTTTTATATTTATACCCGTTACTCGTAGAGTAAAAGGGTATACTAGATTCGTTGAAAAGTATCTAAAAAGCAGAAGGAAGCGTTTCCGACCATATAAAGTATATATATTCTTGATAAGATTTAATAGCCGAGTCGACGGGGCAATGTCCGAATGAACAATTTCTATCAATATTCCAGCGACCTCTCTTGATATTATTTATGATTGTCCGACGATGTCTCCTCTCGAAGTTACAGGGCGAAAAAGGCCGAGAAGGTTAGTAACAGGTGGTTTGAGTCGGGAACAAAATTTTAGTGTTTAGTTTAGTGGTTTTATTGCCTGTCAGCAGAACCCAGGATGTAGGAAAGGAAAAGGATGAAATCATGACTCTAAAGATGTAAAATACTGAGGCACGTCCATAAGCACCACTCCGCAGATGCCACTTTTTCACTTTAATTAATAACATTGCTGACAATCTCAACAAATTATCAAACTTTCAGAAGCATTTCGCTCAGCACTTGTCAATCAATTGTCAACCAAAATTTAACGCCACGCCGGCGGGTTCATAACAAGTACAACTTTACGTTGCACGATTTGTGTGACAGTTAGCCAAGTAGAGTGCGTGCGTTGCTGGTTGATTAATCCATATACTCTTCAGGGCAGGTGAACACTTGCAAGGGCAACACTTGCCACAAGAAATAATTTATGTCGTCGACATCCATCATGCAATTTCACAGTATATTTTGGATAGTTCCCGCCGCATCGGCGCCCCTAACTCCGAAAAACATATTTCTTAGCTCTTGGCTCGGAATTCTATTTCCTTTTTGCTGCTTCCCCGGGCACACAGCAACGGACTTGACTTGGTGCACTTTTGTGGTGCGAGCTGACTTCCTTTCTCTTTTAAAATTGTTTTCAAACTGCAAATTGCTTTGCAAAATTTGCCTACAATTTTTCATAATTAACACACCACATTTTTCTGGCGGATTAATCTATGTTTGTATGATTTACCTATAAGATAATAATTCATAGGGACTGTAAAGTTTATTAGAATCTTAATTTCCGTTGTATTAATAACGGATAACCATAAACTAATGATACCTTTAGCTATTTATTTTTGATGGCTTCTCCCCTTTAAAGTGCATCCGTTAAAACATCCACGTAGCACCCGTTTCATGACTCCATCAAAGATATTATCAAAGATATGAATCAGCAGTTTTAAACTAAGGAACTACTCACTTTCATTCGAGGACAGGGCCACAGGACAACGGTCTTATTGAAATCGAGGGCAAGTTGCTCAGCCAGCTGATGACAGTGACCCGAGAAGCTCCGGGCGTCGTTCCAATGATTTTTCCCGGTCTCGCCGGATGAATGGGATTCCTGCTCGACCAGTAGAACCTGTTTTGCTGCGGAGTCCTGATAATGATGACGGTGAGGCTCCTGCTCGGAATGCAGCTGTTGTTGCTGACGTGGCTGCCTGGGCGTATCAACGTCCATATTGGTATTTTGTTCCACGTCTACGACGCTGTCTACCTTAATGCCCGCATTTAAAGTCTTTATAACGCTCGTGTACTTGGGTTGCTCGAGTAATTTTATTAAGCCGCTTAAATCTGAGCGCCGTATTCGGAGTCGTTGTTTTCATCATCGGGAAGAAAAAAAAGAAAAACATTTTATGTGGCGTGTAAAAAAGTTCTGCATATTTAAGCTTCTTGCAGTACGCTTTTCTGCCAGTGTATCTGTGTATGTGCTTAGGCAGTGAAGTTACTGTAGCTGTTACAGAGCTCTTAAAATAAAGCCCGTGAAGAGGATAACAATACACATGGCTAACTTAAATTATTGGGGGCAATTTATTTTCATTAAATAAAAACGGAAATATTTATATTAAATATAGTTATTTATTTATTTATCCATTCCGACATCTGCTTTGTAATTGGACAAACATTCAGATGTCATAGAAAATATAGTAAAGTGAAAAAGCCTTCGTTGTTTTTGCTCATTAGGTGTTATAATTCGGTATAAAATAAAAACAGAAATATTTATATTAAATATAGTTATTTATTTATTTATCCATTCCGACATCGGCTTTGTAATTGGACAAACATTCAGATGTCATAGAAAATATAGTAAAGTACAAGTGCCTTCGTTGTTTTTGCTCATTAGGTGTTATAATTCGGTATAAAATAAAAACAGAAATATTTATATTAAATATAATTATTTATTTATTTATCCATTCCGACATCAGCTTTGTAATTGGACAAACATTCTGATGTCATAGAAAATATAGTAAAGTACAAGTGCCTTCGTTGTTTTTGCTCATTAGGTGTTATAATTCAGTATAAAATAAAAACAGAAATATTTATATTAAATATAGTTATTTATTTATTTATCCATTCCGACATCTGCTTTGTAATTGGACAAACATTCAGATGTCATAGAAAATATAGTAAAGTGAAAAAGCCTTCGTTGTTTTTGCTCATTAAGTGTTTTAATTCGGTATACACCAGTTTATTGGCTATATAATAAAGTTGCAGGGGGAAGAATGGTTTGGGACATGCTGCAGATGTGCTGCAAACTTTGTTGAACATGAAAACATCAAACAAAGAAAAAGGATACAGGACGGTAAACTTAATTGTGCTTGCGTCTGTTGACTCACGATGGAGTATATGTTCGCAGGATTATTAAATGGAAAGCGCCACCGTACAAAACAGGGTAACATTTTATCATTTATTTCGAATTTAAAGACATTTCGTTTTCAGTTTATTGGCTATATAATTATGGGTTTAATTTGATCAAAATCGGACGACTTTATAACAGCGGCCATAGTCGGAAATATATAATTGAAAAATGTTAGAAAGTTTTATTTCAAACCACATCACACGTTTTTTAAATGTATAATTACTGCAAGGCTAGTTACAGCACTTTAGTAGTAACTAATAAACTGTGGCGGTTCCAAAACCCATGATATGCTGCTCATAAGCTAAGTTTTTCTAACCGGGCATTGCTATTATTTTCGGCTAGTATAGCTATCTGTGAATTAAGACATTGACTTCTGATACGCAAAAGGAATACTGCACACATTTTTCCCGAATTAGGTTTGCACAAATGATTACCTATGTTGCGTTTTATATTATATTAATGTAGTTTAGTATTTCCTTGGTCGCAAGCTTCTGCAACGATGATTGATTTCATTTCTAAAATTCTTAATTCATTTGGCGAATGTCCTATTGGAGCTATAAAAATCGTAATTATATATAAATACCCAAAAACCTGATGTAAACCAAATTTACACACTCTATGATTTAAAACAAGAAAGAACGCTATAGTCGAGTTCCCCGACTATCTGATACCCGTTACTCAGCTAGTAAAAGTACGAAGGAGTCTTCAGCACAGACAGTTTTTGGCGGTTTATGGGCGTTAGAGTGGGCGTGGCAAAAAGTTTTTTGGCAAATCGTTAGAAATTTACAAGACTAATACAAAAATGAAAAAATATCAAAACATTTTTCAAAAGTGTGGGCGTGGCAGCTTTTGGCGGTTTGTGGGCGTTAGGGTGGGCGTGGCAAATATTTTTTAGGCAAACCGATAGAAATTAAGGAGACTAACACAAAAATGAAAAAATATCGAAACATTTTTCAAAAGTGTGGGCAAAAAGTTTTTTGGCAAATCGATAGAATATTACAAGACTAATACAAAAATGAAAAAATATCAAAACATTTTTCAAAAGTGTGGGCGTGGCAGCTTTGGGCGGTTTGTGGGCGTTAGGGTGGGCGTGGCAAATATTTTTTAGGCAAACCGATAGAAATTAAGGAGACTAACACAAAAATGAAAAAATATCGAAACATTTTTCAAAAGTGTGGGCGTGGCAGTTTTAGGCGGTTTGTGGGCGTTAGAGTGGGCGTGGCAACATGAATCGACAAACTTGCGCTGCTTCTATATCTCTGGAGTCTGCATGCTTAATCTCAACTTTCTAGCTTTTGTAGTTCCTGAGATCTCGACGTTCATACGGACAGACGGACAGACGGCCAGACGGCCAGACGGACAGACTGACGGACAGACGGACATGGCCAGATCGACTCGGCTACTGATCCTGTTCAAGAATATATATACTTTATATGGTCGGAAACGCTTCCTTCTGCCTGTTACATACTTTTCAACGAATCTAGTATACCCTTTTACTCTACGAGTAACGGGTATAATAAACAAGAGAGAACGCTATAGTCGAGTTCCCCGACTATCTGATACCCGTTACTCAGCTAGTGGAAGTGCGAAGGAGAATCTTCAACACTGACAGTTTTTGTCGGTTTGAGGGCGTTAGAGTGGGCGTGGCAAAAAGTTTTTTGGCAAATCGATAGAATATTACAAGACTAATACAAAAATGAAAAAATATCAAAACATTTTTCATAAGTGTGGGCGTGGCAGCTTTGGGCGGTTTGTGGGCGTTACAGTGGGCGTGGCAACATGTTTTTTGGCAAATCGTTAGAAATTTACAAGACTAATACAAAAATGAAAAAATATCGAAACATTTTTCAAAAGTGTGGGCGTGGCAGCTTTTGGGCGGTTTGTGGGCGTTAGAGTGGGCGTGGCAAAAAGTTTTTTGGCAAATCGTTAGAAATTTACAACACTAATACAAAAATTAAAAAATATCGAAACATTTTTCAAAAGTGTGGACGTGGCAGTTTTGGGCGGTTTGTGGGCGTTAGAGTGGGCGTGGCAACATGAATCGACAAACTTGCGCTGCGTCTATGTCCCTGGAGTCCGTATGTTTAATCTCAACTTTCTAGCTTTCGTAGTTCCTGAGATCTCGACGTTCATACGGACAGACAGACGGACGGACAGACGGACATGGCCAGATCGATTCGGCTACTGATCCTGATCAAGAATATATATACTTTATATGGTCGGAAACGCTTCCTTCTGCCTGTTACATACTTTTCAACGAATCTAGTATACCCTTTTACTCTACGAAAAGGGGGTATAACAACGAAGGTAAATGTTGTTCCCTTATTTAGATTATTCCTGTGGCAGCTGAAGTGGTATAGGAATAGGGATATATGGTCCGATCCGTTCCGACTAAATTACTAACAATACAAAGAATTCTTTTGGCACAGTTTAGGTAGTGATGTTTAAATAAATATAGTCTGTACTGCGTTTCGAACTTGCCTTGCCGGTCGGAAAGGAATACCCTTTTCCATTATCACCAAACCTACACCCGTTAAAATGAGTTTGGACAGGAACTATAAAAGCTAGAATATTGATGCATGTTTGTAGACGCCGCGCATGTTTGTCTCCAAATGTGTCATGCCACACCACAATCAAAAACCGGTCAAATCTCAAAAAATGTTTTGATATTTTTTCATTTTTTAAAGGTTTTATAAATTTCTATCAATTTGCCGAAAGGCTGTCACGCCCAACAACCTTTTGAAGCATTAAAAATTTTTTTTTTCAATTTCCAATTCTAGAAAATGTTGAAATTTTTCTATCTTACCTCCATTAGCTGAGTAACGGGTATCTGACAGTCGGAGAACTCGACGGTAGCTTTCTCCCCTTCCTGCACTTCCATTAACCGAAGATTCACAAGTGAATCACAACTCATAAAAAATATAGAGCGCTTAATAACAAGTGATGATTTTAACATTGGCATGTCGAAGGAAATCATCGATATCTCATACGCACCGCCGAAGGAGCGCAAAGTCATCACTTTTAATCACCGCTTTTTTAGCGCAATCTTATTATTTAAATTATGGAAAGAAATCAATTTCATTCTCTTATTCTAATTTTCCTTTTGCTCGTCCCCGTCCCCCTTAGCCACATAATTTGTCTTTGCATGTCACAAATTAAATGTTTATTACGATGCCTATGCGGTCGCCAACTTAGAGCGTCGGCCTCGCATTCGGCAAGAAATGAAATCCGATGATTTTGTTTAAAATATCATCGCTTATTCAATGATATGATTAAGCGCATTAACATCGCTTTTCCATTTCATTAAATTTTTTAGGAAAGAGTCGGGAGAGCGTCGGCTGTGCCGCCGTTGGTTCTGCTGGCGAACCCATGATTTTGTGAGTTTGAATTGTGGAACTGCGGGGAACAGCTGTTTTAGTATTTATTCCTTAAGAGCTATTTAAATTAAGCACGGATGGCTACACATGGCCAACTTTGTTGCCCAAAGGTTTTGCCGTCTGCAGCAATTTTGCTGTTGTTTAGAAGGCGAGCTGACAAAGTTTGATATATTTAATTTTGGTTGCCTTGATGGTATCATAAATAACACGTTAAACTTGTTCGCTCCCACAGCGTTCTAAATTTATTTAAATGCCCGACAACGAATTGCCGTAATTTAACCAGTCTGCTGGCTGCGGTGCAGGTTTTATATATTTTTTGAAAATATTGGAATGGATCCAAGTTGCAATGTCTGCGAGTTTATTTGCTGACCGTCGGTGGCAACAGCACAAATATGTACCTAAGGACAACATGAAAAGGGGTAAAATAGTTGCATAACCTGCCATATTTTATAAATAGTCGAATAAATGTGTGGATTGATTGGTTTCTTCACATGTTGCTGTTGTGCAACGCAAGCGAATTGGCAGACATTGCCATTCGCCATGTCGTCTAGTGCCAGTCACTGGCCAGGGAATAAGGATGCATAATTAAAGATATAGCTTTTTCTTCCGAACAATGCGGGAAAGCTGGATGTCTACGCTCTACCTCCCTAGGTCTCAGGTTGTCAGAGCGCCTCGTCTTTTAAAGATTGTTAATGCTAAGGCATCCCTTAGCCTTCAGGGACTACAATCTAAAGTTTGGACTGAAGTCAGAAAACTTTAAAACCAATTAATGCTCTTGATGTTGACCGTACAAGCAAAGTTTCCTATAACTTCCAATATGTTGGCTACCAGAAAACATTTAGCCCCACCAAACAGACCAATTCATCTTCATAAAGTGCCACCTAAATCCTGCGACTCATGTGGAAATCTTCGAGCAGGAGCGGAAAACAAATGGAAACTTGAGCATCGAGCGCACACAAATCGTCGATAAAACACGATGTCTAAATGCATGTTGGCAAGGATTTTCAGGACTGGGGAGACAAACAAGGATGCTTGGCCTGTTCTGATGGGCTTGTTTTTCCGCTTGTGTGTACTCACCCACATCACGTAGAAAATCGACGGTGACATTAAATAAATTCAGTTGGAAAAAGGCGAGGAAGTTTTGAAAGCCCTGTTGCACATGCGTCAAATCAACGTGCAGCGAAGCGGGTATTAAAACGCCCACTCGTTGAGGGTGATGTTTCCCTCGCTTTTGCTGCTGCTGTCGTCGCTGACGCTGGTGTGCCTGTAGCTGCTGCGGGTGTTGATGTTGCTGCGGGGGATCAAGTCGCTGTTGCTGTTGATGCTGCTGCAGGATTGTGGGCTGTTGCAGCCGACGTTTCTGACGTCCAACTTCACGCGCATTACGCGGACTTTTTGTTTGTATAGCTGTCGGCCGAATTGACTTGCTGAAAAGTGTTGTTGATGCCGCTGTCGCTGGCACAGTCCGCGAAGCCGCAACTGATTTTGTGGAAAAGCCTCTGGCTGGGTCGTCCGCTCGCCGGACGAGTACATCGGAGCGATGGGGTCCTTCTGAGAGGAAGTGGGAGTGGGAAGTGGTCGAGAAGCTGGAGGATAAGGTGGGATTTGAGCCGTAGAATAATAGGGCTGCGATCGGAGAATTGAGGAAGAAAAAGGCTGTCAACAGCGGAAATAATTTAGCAATTTGACAGGTTGTTAACTTCATTTATGTTGCGTATTTCGTTTGGTGTCCTGATGCTGCTGTGATTACGCTTGTTGTCGATTGTTGCGGTTCAGTGGTATCGCGGTTTCCTCTTCTGTTGCCGTTGAACGTTGCCCACTGCCAAACTGAGTAGGCCCTTTTCAGTCCACGCTCTTGCCCAATTACATTTTGTGGGCCCTGCGGAAGCCGTTGTTGCAGCAGCATTTGTTGTTATTACCTCGAAGGTTGATGTTAACGAACTTTGACGCAGCCTTTTTCGAATTTGGCATAGTTGTGTTTCTATTGCTCGTAAGTTGCAGTGGCTGCCTGCAAGAAAAGGGAAACAAAAGAATGTAATTTATTATTTCAAATTTGTAGAGCGAAATTTGCAATCTGCTAAACGTAGTAAAGGCAACCCCCTGAATAGGTAATATAATTCGCCTGGTAGTCACGAAAACATTTTATCAATTTAAAAAAAATCTACATTTTTGGCTTTTTGGGTTACTGATTTGTCAGAAGTTTGCAACAGAGTAAAATAGACATTTGCATCCATTTATAGTGTACATATTCCTGTCTATGCCAAAAAACTGATAAATTCTCCCAACAGGGTAGTAACGGGTATCTGATAGTCTGATAGTTCGAGTATAGCAACAAAAATGCTTGGATTTATTTATTGTTAAATCAATTACAAATTTAATCAAGGAACTGTGTTTTGTTGTACATTTGGACGCTTAGAAACTTTCCAGAAAATGGTAGTAATAAAGTTCATTACCTTATGGGGCTTAATAACTGAACTCCTAAAACGATGATTTTATACAGACAGTCAAAGGTACTTTTAATTCAAAAAGGCCGTTAAACTTTGCACTTTAAAAAAATGTTAGTATTCAGTTCCTAAGTGCATCAAAGTGTCTTTCATAGTTGTTCTGCACGGACGGAACGTAGCAGATTTTAATTTTATGGTTTCACTCTGGGTGCTCATGGTAACTAGGTGGTCTGCCGTCTGAAGTGACAAAGAGGAATCGGAAATGATTGATTTGCCTAAATAAACATTTTGTAGGCTTACATATCGTATTTTTCGTTTTCCCACCCAACTAGGTCTTGATTTATTTTCTTTGATTACTTTATTCGATAGGCACCCACACAACCTCCATCTTTGATCAATTTAAACAAAAAGTTTTGACCATGCTCTATTTATTTGTTCTGGCTCAGCACCCGCCAATTTGATAGTTGATTACCTGCGTGACGCATTTATGCGGCAATATTTCCATTCATCAACATGACATTGTAAACTTTCATTTAAGTATTAAAAGTATGCATCGTGGGCGTCTCCTGTAGGTCCTGTAGGCATTGTCACCCGATTGCCGGAAATTATTTATGCCCCTATCTTCTTGGTTGGTTGCTAGGCGTAATTAAATAATTTACCCAGAAATACGTAAGACTGCATTTCAACTCAAAAATATAAATACATATAAGTAAAATAAATAATAATATAAATAAATTTTAATAATACGATGGGTGTTTGATTATTCCAGTGGAGTTTAATACTTGACCCGATGCACACATTTTGGTCATTGGAAGCTTTTTATTTATGATGGAGCGGACCAAAGTTTTTTGGCCCACTGCGATAGTTCAGTAATAATACAGACAATAGGCCAATAGCCATATATTTGGGGACGTGAATCGATAAGGTGAGCTAGTTTAATTTTAATACCTATTAATTCGTATTGTTGCGCAGAAAAAGAATACAACTCATGATACCATTTTTGGATTTGACATTAAATGTACTTTACATGTAGACAAAGTGTTAAATGCATATTCAGACAAACAAATACTGTGTCTAAGCGCATTAGTACATATCCGACCGCGAAAATTAACACATTTAATCTTAAAAATAAAATAAACCCATTACAATTTAAACTTCAGTACGAGGGATAGATGTGACCACAATGGTGTCTGCTGTGCTTTTCTATGGTATGTAACATTCGTAAAGCTAGAGGAAGATACTGATTATTCCAACGCAACAAACCATGTGCTGCTCATAAAGGGCTTCTAGTTTGGGCTCTTCTCTTAACAGCTATGGGACTTCTTGGGGATCTTGAACGAAGGCTAAAGTACCGTATATTCCATGAATTGGCTGTTCACGCTCATAACAAAACTGTTCACCCAATTTCGGTTTCTCAATTGGCGGAGGCAAAAAGGCGGATTATTGCGGCCGAGAAAGGACCCGACTTAAAGACTATTGATCTCCTTCAAAAAGACCTTTTGGATATCTGCGACATAATCAAAGACGACCCTTGCGATCTCAAGAGGGTCGATACCTGTCCCTCTTGGAGGCCAGGGTGTTATAACCGTCCAACGTCACATTGTCCCCCTTGGATACCGGGATGCAATGTTTCCATCCCGCCAAAAAAGTGTTGGTTCAAGCCAGGCCAGCATTGTCCACAGCCTGTAGGGGCTTATTGCCATGGAAGTGGTTGGTGTAAGCCAGGCAACAAGTGCCCCGGTGACCCATTATTAGAGGTGGAACAAGAATCAACACAAACTGAGAGCGTTTCTACTCTATTTGCAGGGAGCCAAAATACAACTTATCCGATTACAACGTCTCCGAGAATGTCAACAACTTTAACGTCAAGAATTCGAAGCACAACTTCTTATCCGATTACAACGTCTCCCAGAATGTCAACAACTTTAACGTCAAGAATTCAAGGCACAACTTCACAAATAACAACGCCTTCAAAAATATCAACATTTCCAACTTTAATAAGTCTAAGATTAACTTCACAATTAGCAAAAACTTTTATAATTTCAAAAGCTCCATCTTCAATAAGTCAAGCTTCTCCAATCACAAAATCTTCCACGAAGAGGGACATACAAATTCGAAGCACAACTACTACAATAACAACGTCTTCAAGAATATCAGCATTTCCAACTTCAATAAGTCTAAGGACAACTTCACCAATAGCAAAAACTTTTATAATTTCAAAAGCTCCATTTTCAATAGGTCAAAATTCTCCAATCACAAAATCTTCCACGAAAAGGGACATACCAAACACAGCAATGTTAACTCTAAATTCAAATTTTTATTCGCCAAGTTCTTCTTCTGAGCATGGCGTATGCGGAAGGCCAGAGGCTCCTGTTAGACCAAATGGCCCAGGAGGTCCCATGGGTCCAGGTGGACCTGGCGGTCCTGGGGGACCTGGTGCTCCTTGGGGTCCCGAAGGACCTGGAGGACCCGGTGGTCCAAATGGACCTGGAGGCCCTGGTGGTCCAGGAGGACCTGGCGGTCCTGGTGGTCCTGGGGGACCCTGCAGCCCCGGATGTGAAAAGGCGAGAAAGACAACTCGAAAGCGAAAATGCTGCACAAAATCTAAGCATTGGCCTTCAAAACATACACATCAACCGCTTGGAACTCACTTACCAATTGGTCCACCTGAAATAAAACAATTTAGAAGGCGGCCAATAGATAATCAAAATGATCAAATATGGAGATCAGCCCGTAAGAAAATATCGATTAAAAACTCTAGAAGTAATCTCCCAATATTCAGAAGTGAATCGCAAAAAAATTGTATTGTCGCACATATTCTTAACTCTTTCAATAAGGATGAAAATAAAAAGAATGGATAGCATTCTTTTAGGATTCTTAGGACTAGATCTTGGATATCCTCTTTGTTTTGTTAGAAAATAACGTTTTTTATGCTATAACTTTGCAACCTAAAAAAATATTCCATGTTTATATTTTATCCAATACGACAAATTTTCTAATTCTTGATTTAAACAATTATCAATTAACCAATTATAATATTCCGCGCTGGGAAAATTTACTAACATTTTGCTTGCTTTATACCAAAAACCGAATCAAATGATTGTAATCAAACAAAACAGAAAAACAATTAACAAAATTGTGTTATTCAAACATTTTCTTATTTTTCTTGATCGTTAGAATAGACGCACTTTGGCTTTTTAATTTTTATAAGAAAAGTATTTGGATTTCAACTTAAATTATTAGTTGGCATTACTATTTGATTTTTTTTAAATACAAAAAAAATGTTCTTTTTTTGTAATAACATCATAAATCCGATCCTTTATAGACTGGCACCAAGCACGTTTAATAGCTGCAGCTAATGTTTCCTTATCTTCGTATTGCTTTCCTCCTTCGTATACCTTCCGTGTTAGCCAGCCCCAAACATTTCGTTCATTACTTTCTAGAGAATAATTAATTGTTTTTAGACGTTTGAGGTGTTCTGCATAGCTGAAAAGTTGAAAGGCTTGCTTTTACTCCGGCCAATTCCTTGATCATAGAAGCGGAGTTAGTCGAATTCAAAGTAATTCTAACAATTTAGCGCCCTGCTTGTTTAGATAGTCTTTTTTTTCCCTTTCAAATTATTTCCATATGCCTCCGGATCCTTCAAATATCTGTCAACAGTTCTGGTCTGCGAGTTTTTTGTTTGGCATTGTTTCGATTGGACAGTCTTTGCGAGTGAAGAAAGTCAACTTTTTGACGTTCCAATAAAAGCAGCTCAAAAAAGCAGCTTTTCCCATTTTTTTTTAAATGTTGCGGGAAAACACTTTATATGTTTAGTTTTTATATTTTTCAATACAAAAGTTTACACTTGTCCACGCAATACAAAGCTGCGTCTAATTCAATGACCATCCGAAAACACGTGTGATTGCCATATAAATTTCTAGAATATTCAAATGTACAGTTATTTTTTCGCAAATCAACCAGCATGTTTTTTTCGAACAAGATTTAAACTTTACCAAATCATTTTGGACAATTAGAACAAGCATGATAATACATAATCGATTTGGGATAAAAAAAAAAAGATGGTGCGTCTAACCTAAGACCAAAAGTATAAGAACGGAACGGGCTGGTTTGGACCATTATAATATTTAGCTGCCAAATGTATTTTTGAAAAAAAAAAAACGTTTTTTCGTTGTTTTTGATCATAACATTTTCTAATAAGGTTCGATGAAAAGTAACTAACAGGTGGAAAGAAGTGTTCCCGGCCCTATGAAGTATGTATATACGAGTATATTCCTGATCAGGATCACTACCCGAGGCTATGAACGTTGGCACACCCACTCTTTTACCCAACGCTGGCACGCACACACTTTTGAAAAATGTACCCGTTTCTCGTAGAGTTAAAGGGTATAATAGGTTTTTTTGAAAAGTATGTAACAGGCAGAAGGAAGCGTTTCAGATTCAATAGCCGAGTCAAAGTGGCGATGTCCGTCTGTCCGTACGAACGCCTTCATCTCAGGAACTATTAAAGCCAGAAAGTTAAGATTGAGCATGTAGCTTTCCGAGACATAAACGCAGCGCAAGTTTATATCCAAATGTTGCAACGCCCATCGACAAACCGCACAAGACTGCCATGCCCACACTGTTGAAAAATGTTTTGAAATTTTTTTATGTCTTGTACATTTGTATCGATTTGCCACGCCACTCCAACGCCGACAAATTGCAGAAACCTTTAACGCCCATACTTTTGAACAATTTAGGAATACACGCCCAATTTCATAATTTTATTATTTTTCCCAAATTTTTCCTGTTATGAATCTTCTAGTTCGCACATCCTTTATCTGAGTAACGGGTATCTCATAGTCGGGGAGCACTACAATGGCATTCTCTTGTTTTCCTTTTATACCCGTTAAATGTAGGGTAATAGGGTATACTAGATTCGTTGAAAAATATGTAACGGGCAGAAGGATGCGTTTCCGACCATATTTTGTATATATATTGTTCTCTAGCCGAGTCGATTTGACCAGATCTGTCTCAGATCTCAGATCTCATAAAAGCTATAATGTTGAGATTCAGCATGCAGACTCCAGAGACATAGACGCAGCGCAAGTTTGTTGGCCCATGATGCCACCCCCACTTTAACACTTAAAAAAACACTTTAACTTTTAAAAAATGTTTTAATATTTTTAAATTTTTTTTGTTAGGCTTGTAAATTTTATCGATTTACAAAAAAATTTGTTTGCCACGCCTACTCTAACGCCCACAAAAAGCTGCTACGCCCACACTTTTGAAAAATGTTTTGAAATTTTTTTAACAACTGTCAGTGATGAAATTTCTTCTTCGCACTTCCACTAGCTGAGTAAGGGGTATCAGATAGTCGGGTAACTCGACTAACTCTTGTTTATTATTGGTCTTCCCGATTTTTGTCGTTATGCCAACAAAATTTTGGCACTCTCACCAGCTAAGTAACGAGTATCTGATAGTCGAGGAAATCGACTATAGCGTTATTATTGGTATTTACTGTATACGAGTTACTGCTGGAAAAAAACATATATAAACTGATTTTCTTGTTAAATATAAGTTCTAAGGCCGAACTTACAAAATTTTTACACTTGATTTTATTCAATATGGCGTGACTTGCTTAGGTAAACTTCAGCTCGACACCTACATACTTTATTGTTTATTTAAATATTAATATTATTAAATATGAGAACGCTATAGTCGAGTTCCCCGGCTGTCTGATACCCGTTACTCAGCTATTGGAAGTGCGAAGGAGAGTCTTCAACACTGACAGTTTTTGGCGGTTTGTGGGCGTTAGAGTGGGCGTGACAAAAAGTTTTTTGGCAAATCAATAGAAATTTACAAGACTAATACAAAAATGAAAAAGAGTGGGCGTGGAAACATGAATCGACAAACTTGCGCTGCGTCTATGTCTCTGGAGTCTGCATGCTTAATCTAAACTTTCTGGATTTTATAGTTCCTGAGATCTCGATGTTCATACGGACGGACAGACGGACATGGCCAGATCGACTCGGCTATTGATCCTGATCAAGATTATATATACTTTACATCGTCGGAAACGCTTCCTTCTGCCTGTTACATACTTTTAAATGAACCTAGTATACCCTTTTACTCTACGAGTAACGGGTATAACCAGAGTGAGCGCAGAGAGAAATCATTTTTGGCAAATCAATAGAAATGTACAAGACTATTGAATAAATTAAAAAATATCAAAATATTTTTCAAAAGTGTGGGCGTGACAGTTTTGCGCGGTTTGTGGGCGTGGGAACATGGGTCAAGAAACTTGCGCTGTGTCTATGTCTCTGCTTAATCTAAACTTTCTGGATTTTATAGTTCCTGAGATCTCGACGTTCATACGGACAGACGGATATGTTATTTGGCGTCGAAGGTGCAGATACTCAATGTTGTATACTTCCCGCTTATTTACATACAAGTAGACACAGGCCCAACGGCAGTTAGTGCTGAATCTGTGTAGGGCTGCCTGTGTACATTTTTGGAGCATCCTTAATGCGCTTACATATGCATTGGGCCGTGCCTTGAGAACGTAGCGCTGAGCGCTAGAATCGTCGAAGCCGTCTCCGCCAAACTAACAATGTGCGGAGTGTATTGGGGGAGGAAAAATATAGCAGTGGGAGTGGCACTCAGGACTAACGCTCAGAGGAACACACACATTCATCAAAAGGCCCTTGTGTGTGTTTGTCTTATTTATCATATTCTCAGGGCTAACATATGTACATATGAACATATTCTGTTTGGTCTACTCATTGAGAATAGACGAACATTATAGAACCACAGGGTAATTGGAAAGAAATTTATCATTCCACGCTTCCTTTGGCAATCACGTTGTATTTTTTTTAATTTGTTTTAAATTTGTTGGCACGTTGCATGTGTTTTTTAAATTTGGTTTATATAAAATATTAAAATATACGCCGTAATATTTTTATTTATTTAATTTGCTTTAAATATTTCAGTTTAAAACAAGAGAGAATGCTATAGTCGAGTTCCCCGACTATCTGATACCCGTTACTCAGCTAGTGGAAGTGCGAAGGAGAGTCTTCAGCACTGACAGTTTTTGGCGGTTTGTGGGCGCAAGAGTGGGCGTGGCAAAAAGTTTTTTGGCAAATCGTTAGAAATTTACAAGACTAATACAAAAATGAAAAAATATCAAAACATTTTTCAAAAGTGTGGGCGTGGCAGTTTTGGGCGGTTTGTGGGCGTTAGAGTGGGCGTGGCAAAAAGTTGTTTGGCAAATCGATAGAAATGTACAAGACTAATACAAAAAAGAAAAAATATTAAAACTTTTTTCAAAAGTGTGGGCGTGGCAGTTTTTGGCGGTCTGTGGGCGTTAGAGTGGGCGTGGCAAAAAGTTTTTTGGCAAATCGATAGAAATTTACAAGACTAATACAAAACTGAAAAAATATCAAAACCTTTTTCAAAAGTGTGGGCGTGGCAGTTTTTGGCGGTTTGTGGGCGTTAGAGTGGGCGTGGCAACATGAATCGACAAACTTGCGCTGCGTCTATGTCCCTGGAGTCTGTATTCTTAATCTCAACTTTCTACCTTTTGTAGTTCCTGAGATCTCGACGTTCATACGGACAGACGGACAGACGGACGGACAGACGGACATGGCCAGATCGACTCGGCTACTGATCCTGATCAAGAATATATATACTTTATATGGTCGGAAACGCTTCCTTCTGCCTGTTACATACTTTTCAACGAATCTAGTATACCCTTTTACTCTACGAGTAACGGGTATAATAATACAGACTACATATGGGCAATTCTCCAGAGAGTACAACCGCCGCCAAAAAATTCAAAATTTATTAAAGTGGGGATTTTTTACTTATGTATATGTATAAAAAAAAAAGTACATTTAAGTAATATAAGCATTTTTGACATTTAATCGTAACACATTTTGAAATATTTCGATGCAAAGCAGATGAAGTGCAAAAGTTCTGTTTAATACATTTATAGGGTACGTTTTGATTTGATTCTTTTTCTTAAAGAGAGTCACTATGAATCGATATTCCCTTTTTTTACATCTAGGTATATAGTTAAAGAATATAAAAAAAACAAGAGAGAACGCTATAGTCGAGTTCCCCGACTATCTGATACCCGTTACTCAGATAGTGAAATAGCGAAGGAGAGTCTTCAGCACTGACAGTTTTTGGCGGTTTGTGGGCGTTAGAGTGGGCGTGGCAAAAAGTTTTTTGGCAAATCGATAGAAATTTACAAGACTAATACAAAAATGAAAAAATATCAAAACATTTTTTAAAAGTGTGGGCGTGGCAGTTTTGGGCGGTTTGTGGGCGTTAGAGTGGGCGTGGCAACATGAATCGACAAACTTGCGCTGCGTCTATGTCTCTGGAGTCTGTATGCTTACTCTCAACTTTTTACCTTTTGTAGTTCCTGAAATCTCGACGTTCATACGGACGGACAGACAGACGGACAGACAGACGGACGGACATGGCCAGATCGACTCGGCTATTGATCCTGATCAAGAATATATATACTTTATATGGTCGGAAACGCTTCCTTCTGCCTGTTACATACTTTTCAACGAATCTAGTATACCCTTTTACTCTACGAGTAACGGGTATAACAAGAGAGAACACTATAGTCGAGTTCCCCGACTATCTGATACCCGTTACTCAGCTAGTGGAAGTGCGAAAGAGAGT
Organism: Drosophila teissieri; assembly: GCF_016746235.2. Taxonomy (NCBI): domain Eukaryota; kingdom Metazoa; phylum Arthropoda; class Insecta; order Diptera; family Drosophilidae; genus Drosophila; species Drosophila teissieri. The sequence goes on from NC_053032.1 coordinate 3,775,129, forward strand.
CTTTAACACTGACAGTTTTTGGAGGCTTGTAGGCGTTAAAGTGGGCGTGGCAAAAAGTTTTTAGCAAATCGATAGAAATTTACAAGTCTAATACAAAAATGAAAAAATATCAAAACATTTTTCAAAAGTGTGGGCGTGGCAGTTTTGGGCGGTTTTTGGGCGTTAGAGTGGGCGTGGCAACATGAATCGACAAACTTGCGCTGCGTCTATATCCCTGGAGTCTGTATGCTTAATCTCAACTTTCTAGCTTTTGTAGTTCCTGAGATCTCGACGTTCATACGGACAGACGGACAGACAGACGGACGGACAGACGGACCAGACGGCCAGATCGACTCGGCTACTGATTCTGATCAAGAATATATATATGTCGGAGAATGGAATATTCTTGATCGGAATTTCTTAGTATTAGAGTTTGAGCGTCGGACAACTTCTAATTTCGTAGTATTTGAATTTGCTCGTCTCTCTGTTCCTTCGTTTCGAGGAACCATCGGAGCAAGGCGACGGTGGCGCGTCGCCTGTGTAGCGGTGCAAGAGTTACCACAAATGTGGCGCGACATCGTCGTCGAGTGCGGTTCAAGGAATCATATAAAAAGAGGTAGTAGTTTGAGGACGATGAGTTAGTCTTGATCGATCGTCGCTACCGTAAAGAACGAAACGCGCTGTGCCCCTATGGATCCTGAACGTAATTCGACATATACTTTATATGGTCGGAAACGCTTCCTTCTGCCTGTTACATACTAGTATCTAGTATACCCTTTTACTCTACGAGTAACGAGTATAAATACGAAAGAAACGATGCGATAGCTGATTACGGTAAATTTCCCATGAGCTTATAAGTTTCTATTAATGTCGCTTGCGACATCGAAAGAGAAAATTTGTTATCTGTGCGCCTTAAGTTATAGTCCTTTGATCTTCCAATCTTGTGTCCAAACATATATTTGGACATCAAACTTAAAAAAATATAGTTTTTTAATTATACGCGCATTGTTGTTTTTAAAAATGGATTAAAAGTTAGTCGCATGAGACATGGCAGGTAAAAATATGTTTGCACATATTGATAATATGTCACTGTATAAGTATATACAAAATGAAAGAATGTGCAACGCAAACCTAGTATAAGCCAGATGCATTGGTTTGGTTGCAATGGCCAACAGACGAAAGCTGCTAACAGCAAAGTCAAAAATTGTTTTTGACTTCTTCAACTATATAATTTAAGTTAGGTAATTAAGTTTTTCGTATGTACATTTTTGTAACTTTACTGAAATTAATTTAAAAAATAAAAAAATATTTTAAATATATTTAAAAAAAATTTTAATAGTATTCTATGTTTATCTAATTTACTTAAAAGTATTTAAAAATTTAGAAAATATGATGGAAGAAAATGTCGCGTGCGACAGTGATTAAAATTCAATTAAAAAAAAATACTTCATATTTTTAAGTCAACTCAAATACATTATTAGGATGAATTGATATATAATACATTAAAATTAAGTGCATAAAAATCTTTCATCAAGTTTCGCTAAAATCAGTGCTTGAACTGGTTAGCGAAAAAGTGACTTTTGTCTTTGTCGCGTGCGAATATCTTACAGACGGACATGGCTTAATCCGTTGATTCTGATACATAAATTTTATATACTCTTTATTGTCACAATATCTCCATTACTGCGTCGCAAGATTCTGAAATCAGTATATCCTCTGCCGGGTATAATAAAAGTAAACACCACTTTCTTGCGTTATTGAGAATAATTGCAAAAGTATTTTCTATTGTATTTTGTGCATGTGTTGATCGTCTTTGCACGTTTCCCAGCGGTTTTTGGGCGTTAGAGTGGGCGTGGCAAAAAGATTTTGGGCAAATCGAGAGAATTTACAAGACTAATACAAAAATGGCAAAATATCAGAACATTTTTCAAAAGTGTGGACGTGGCCGCATTGGGCGGTTTGTAGGCGTGCCCAAAAGGTTTTCTGCAAATCGATAGAAATTTACAAGACTAATGTAAAAATGAAAGAATGTCAAAACATTTTTCATAAGTGTGGACGTTTGTAGGCGTGGCAACATGAATCGACAAACTTGCGCTGCGTGTATGTCTCTGGAGTCTACATGCTTAATCTCAACTCTCTATTTTTTATAGTTCCTGAGATCTCGACGTTCATACGGACGGAAAAACGGACGGACAGACGGTCATGGCCAGATCGACTCGACATGGTCGGAAACGCTTCCTTCCTGTTACATACTTTTGAACGAATCTAATATAGCCTTTTACTCTACGAGTAACGGGTATAAATAGTTTCCTGGTGCCAGAATAACTGGCCTACATGGCAAACTCTACAGTTTTGTTATGTTTGTAGGTATTTGATGCTAAGGACTTCCATGCTTAACTAAAACTTAAAATGCGATGTCTCATATAAACATCGTAGGTTTAGTTGAAATGTTCTGATTTTTAAAATTTTTTGATATGCGGCCAGTTATTTGCTGTATGTGTAATGCCATGTTTAATTCACGAATCACATGAAGTTTAAGTTGTAAGGTAAGTTGTGGTTGCCATAAACACCCTGCTTCGTATTCTAATTTAAATTTAAACCCGAAATGTTTCCCTCTTTACTTTGCAGTCGCTGCTCTCAACACATTTGGGCTACGTCCAGCTAAAACTTCAATTCCGGTGCAAGGCATAATCACACGCAATGTGATTTGATGAATTAATTTAAGGGTGACATTGACAAATTGCAGCCGATAAAGCGTGTGTTTATGTGTCATGAGTAAAAAGATTGCAATTGGAAGACAAAATCAGGAGTTTTCCCAGCGGCGGGGTCCAATTTGGCAAATGTTTTCTTTGCGAAAATTAGCACGCTCTTGCATGGCAGCTAGCCAAGTGTGTGACAAGTTTATGAATTTAAGTCTACGGCATCAAAGGCAGGAACTCAGGACTACCCCCTTAATATTCCGCTAATCAACATGACAGCTGTCCAGGCTTTTCAATGAGTTAATTGAACCCGTGTGCGTGACTTTAATTATGTGGTAAATGGTTTATGATTTAGCTATGGTTTCTTTACAAAGACGCTTCGATAAAACATTTAAGCAATGTTGGTAACTAGCTCGGTTATGGATTACCTGTGTGCCAACTGTTGTTTAAACAAGGTGTTCAAAGTGATAAATAAGGAAGAGTGTAGTACTCCTTGTACGTAGTCCTATCGTTTATTCTTATTTTGCAGTTACATAACTCTATTCAGTGATGATCTCGCCTTTCCCATTCGCATCCCACATATTACGTTATGGCCCGCCTAAGCTAACCCGACTAGGAATTCCCTTTTCGTTATTCGCATTCTAGCCTGCTAAGTTTCCTATTTCACCATCTCACTATCGGTTAGCAGGCTTTTTGGGCCTCCCCTTGTCAACCATAACCGAATTTTTGCCAGTTCCAAAGGCGGCGAAAAACAAAACGGAAAAGTGAAGTTGGGGAAGGGCTTAGCTGACGCCTGCGATGTTTGTCTGATTCTAGTTTACGATTTGGGGATATTAAATTGTTTGGCTTCGTTCTTTCCCTGATCCTAGCGCACTCCGTTGTTTCGCTCTCCGAATGACTTACTACTTGCCACTGCAATTTTGATTTGGAAAAAGTTTTCAATTAAAAACTCTTGTTCTCTGACTTGCAAAGTCATTGTCAGCACCAAGTCCTTTTCCACTTCGCCGACTGCTGCGGTGGATAACAAACCTGTCCTTTCCCAGCTATAAACAAATGTAGCCCAGTCATTAGGGAAATTTATGGCCTTACTAAAATCGATTCTAAGCTCTGTCCCTAACATGTATTATTCAAAATTCTGTAAAAGGTTCTAGTTAGGTTAGGTTAGGTTTTAACGGCCGTCGGATGAGACCGACGCACTTAGACCTTAGAAATCCATTTTGATACCGTGTATGTTGTTCCCCTTTGCCCGTCGAGGTTTGTGTGAAGCTAGCAGCTTACCCAGCCAGAGGCGCTGGTGAATTGTTGTATCCGATGTGGATCGGTGTCGGAAAGGTCGGACGTGTCTATCAGGAATCTGCTTCCTAGTTAAGCAAGTCTTTTCGCTTGCAGTGCTGGGCAGTGGCATAGTAGATGCTCTACCGTTTCTTCCACTTCTTCGTCCCTACAGCTACGGCAGAAATCGTTATACGGGGCATTAAGTCTTCTAGCATGGGTGCCAATCAACCAATGCCCTGTGATGACTCTCATAGTAGTGCTGAGGTTTGCTCTGGTCAACCTCAGAAGTTATGACGTATTAGTCTTGTAAATTTTTATCGATTTGCCAAAAAACTTTTTGCCACGCCCACTCTAACGCCCAAAAACGTTCAAAAACTGTCAGTAATGAAGACTCTCCTTCGCACTTCCACTAGATGAGTAACGGGTATCAGATAGTCGGGGAACTCGACTATAGCGTTCTCTCTTGTTATACCCGTTACTCGTAGAGTAAAAGGGTATACTAGATTCGTTGAAAAGTATGTAACAGGCAGAAGGAAGCGTTTGCGACCATATAAAGTATATATATGTAGGGATAATACAAATTAAGTTTATTGTTTTGGGTATTGTTCACAAAGTTTGAAATTAATAATTATAAAAATGAAAAGAACTACGACTCTCGCACTAATAAACGCATCGACTGACTTCGTTAAAAATTCTGCAGCGACTGAATTACTTCAGAGACACCATGGGAGAGAGAGACTGTTGGCAATGCTGTTAGGATCTGGCTGATATAGGAAACAGTGTGTGCACTCCCAAACATCTAGGCTGCATGATAATGCCAACTTACTCCAATCCCACAATCGGCCATCCTGAATATTCATTCGCCCCTGAATGAACTCAATTTTTTTATATATTCGGCTGCAGTCGTTGTTATTTTAGGCCCTTCCTGATTCCCTTCCTTTATTACTTCATAGCGACCGTGGTTTAGTTTTTTTGTAATTTTATACGGACCGAAAAATTTTGGCCGAAGTTTCATTCCTGTTCCATACTGTGTTCTTTTAATGGCTACCAAATCTCCTTCTTCATATTCACTTTTAACCTTTCTTTTCTCATTAAAGTTTTTCCTATTCTCTTGCTGCACTTTTTCTATGTTTTCCTGTGCTTTCTTTCGAATCTCTTCCCTCTCATCGTTCAATTCTTCTAGTTCTAAGTCGTCTATTAGGTCTTTTAAATCATTCAGCTTAAGTCTCATATTCAATCCTGTCAAAATTCTAAATGGACTATACTTAGTGGTTCGAGGTGGAGTATTGTTTATGATTTGTTGAACTCTGTCTACGTGGCGATACCAATTTACTGGGTTTTCTTGACACATTTTGCCGAGCATCGGGATGACAATTTTGTGTATTCGTTCGACTTGTCCATTGCCTCTGGGAATACCTGTCGCAATGTGGAGTAGTTGAATGCTTTCGCGATTGCAATATTCAGTAAAGGATCCTGAAGTGAATGCGGTTCCTCTGTCCGTAACTATTCTGCGAGGGTTTCCAAAAACTGCTGCTTGCTTCTCGAGTTTCTCTATAACCTCATCTGTTCCTGTTGACTTTGTTGGATAAAGCCAAAGAAATTTAGAAAAACCATCCACGACTGCTAATATGTGGTTATACTTCTTTTTTGTATCGGTAAGTGGGCCAACGTGGTCGATGTGGTAGGTTCCGAGTGGTTGTTGAGCCTTGTCGATCGGCGATAGTAATCCCTCCTTTTTTCCGCGCTTAGAGTCAATGATCAGGCACTCTACACATGCTCTAACCACTCTTTCTACTTTAGGCAGAATTCCTGGAATATAATAGGACTTCTCCAAAATGTCTCTGGTTTTTTTAATTCCGAAGTGACCCTCTTTGTGTGCTGTAGCAATGATTTCATCTACCATCGAGTCGGGAACAACTATCAGCTCATTTACTGGATCCTTGCAAAGGATATTATTTTTTATATAAAAATCTTCGTGCTCCTTATTACTTGCCAATATAACTTTGACGGCTTTTATCCAGTTGTCCCTGTTCTGTGCTTCGATCAAGCGTGATTTTGTGGAATCCGCAATAAGAAAGCACGACAAACGGCTGAGTGCATCTACGTGTCTCACCTTCGTTCCGGCTCGGTGCTCCACTTTATACTCGAATTCCTGCAATGACATTGCCCATCTTGCAACTCTAGGAGGCAGATCGTCTTTTTTGATGGTCATTGCAAAAGCGTTGCAGTCTGTGACCACTGTGAACGGCTTTCCCAACAAGTACACTCTCCATTTTTTCAACGCATTCACAATGGCTAAAACCTCGAGCTCATAGGAACTGTATTTCTCCTCACAATTGTTTGTTTTGCGGCTCATAAATTCAATCGGGTGAAATTGCTGATCATCTGGGTCCTTCTGCATCAAAACGCCGCCAAAGCCATATTTACTCGCATCTGTGTGTACTTCTGTAACAGCTAAAGGGTCAAACAGTTTCAGTACTGGTGCTGATACCAATAGTTGTTTTAAGTGGTTGAAGGAAGCGATACCCAACTCAGTCATTACGAGGTTCCTATCGTTCTTCTGATTGCCTTCCTTTCGAAGCATGTCACTCAAAGGCTTTGCTGCTAAGGCATAGTCTTTGATAAAGCGTCGCATGTATGACGTTAAACCCAAGTACCTCTGCAAAGCTTGCCTGCTTTGAGGGATTGGAAAGTTAACAACAGCTTTGATTTTCTCGTTAGTTGGGGATATGGTTCCATTCTCAATCGTATAGCCTAAGAAGTTGATTCTGCTTTTCAAAATCTGTGCTTTCTCCCACTTAATTCGCAAACCTGCCTTCGACGCTGCGCTCAATACGATTTCCAAAGCCTTGATTCCATCGTTCTCGTCCTTGCTTAGTACGATTATATCGTCCATGTATACTACGATTGTCTGATTTTGAATGAGTTCTCGCAAGACTGCTGAAACATAACGACAAAACACAGCTGGGGAATTTGAGATGCCAAATGGAACATGCGTAAATTCATACTGTCCGTTGTGAGTCACGAACGCTGTGAACTTCCTTGAATCTTCGTCGATCGGCACGTGGAAAAATCCGTTCATCATGTCGAGAGTGGTAAAGATTTTCGACCCCTGCAATCTTTCCAGAACATCGTCTATCAGGCTCATTGGAAAGTTGTCCTTCTTGATTTTCTGGTTAAGTTTCCGATAGTCACAACAAAATCTCTTCGATCCATCCTTTTTTGAGACTAGTACCATAGGCGATGCATACTCTGAGCAACTTGGTACGATTATTCCCTCTGAAAGCCAGTCTTGCACTTGCTTGTCTATGAAACATTTGTTCTCGTACGAAGTTCGTCGTGGTCGCTGATAAACGGGTACATCGTCTTCCAATATGATCTTCATATTAACTGGAGACGCCAATGACTTTACTGGTTTATAATCTTTAACTAGATTTTCTACCTTTAGCTTCTGACTCTTTTCCAGGTGAGATAGATCGATTTTGTCGAGCACGGAGGACTCATCGATGATCTCAGTGACACGCATTCCTTTGAATGCCGTAGCGAAATCCTTTTCTTTTTCTTTAAATAAGACCCCCTTCGAACTGAACACGACATCGATACATTGGAGCACATCATTTCCAATAATAGCTGCGTACTCCAATTCATTCTGTTTTACTACGTGAAAAGTTGAGGTAAAGCATACGCCATCTGCCTGAAGGTTAATATCAAAGCATCCTATTGTCCTTAGCTCACCTTTGCCAATGCCTCTCAGATGTTTAAATACAGGCTTCAGCCTTAAATCCTCAAAGCTTCTGAAAATATCCTCCCTCATCAAGCACAAGTCGCATCCCGAATCGATCATCGCTACGAATGTCAAACCATTTGCTACTATCATTTTATATATTGAGCCTTTTTCAACATTGACTTCCAGGACATTCGCTTTCTCATTCTTGACGACAACATTATTTTTCTTTTCCGCGCAGTTCTTGGATATGTGCCCTTGCTGGTTGCAATGATAGCAAACTACGTCGCCCTTACAATCTCTGGCAATGTGGCCTTCACTGTTGCACTTAAAGCATTTTCTCTGGCCATTACTCTGTCCTTGTTTCACTGCCACCTCTTTCTTAACAATTTCCTTATTAATTCCTTTTCCCTTTATCTTTTCGTAAATAGAAATTTCGTCCTTTAGCTCTCTGATAGTTTTTGCGCGATACAGCCCAGCCTTATTTATCCTGCCATCTGGTATGCCGTCTACAACATAAGAAACTAAGCTCTCCTCATCAAGATTTATCGATTTGCTGATCTCCATCATGCTGTACAAAAACTGAATGCATGTCTCTTTTGGTTGTTTTTGCTTTTGCCGCAGAAGCTTATGAATCTCAGCAGAGCATAATTTTTTGCCGAACTCATCTTTTAACGCGCGCTGTAACTCGACCCACCCTCTAATTCGGTTTGTGCTTTTGATATAAAGCTTGGCGGCTCCGGTCAAAAGTTGTTTAGCATAGATAAATCTTTGCAAATTGTCCCAGCCTACGGTTACTGCAACGTCTTCGAACTCAGACAACCAATGATTGACGTCTTCGTGGTCTGAGCCAGAAAATGATGAAATGCTGTCTTGGACATCGCGTAGAGTAAATCTCGAGCCTACGTGGTGACTAACATCTTGATAATTAGATGAACCCGAAACACTTACTGCATCCTCATCCTCACCGCCCGCATCTATGCCATAGTGTTCAAATAATCTGTCCTGCAAAGCGCTCTTTCGCCCATTGGTATCCAGACCCAATTCCGTTAATTTTGCTTTTAAAAAAGGCACGGTCAATTCGAGAATTTGTCTAGCATCCATGTTAGTGCGTGAGCCGTTTACAAATTAATTTAAATGTTAAGCAATGAATTCAAAAATATTAAACAATGTTAAACAAATTTTAAAACCAATTTGTTAAATGCGCCGCCTCTCGCTCACCCAACCAGTTGTTACGACTCTCTTCCGCCGCACTTCTCGTCTCTTCAATGTCGTCGTATTTAAGTTCTTCTGCGTTGCGAAATTCGTCTTTGCCGTAACCTCGCTCCGTATTGCGTTACAGATCACGTCGTCGATTGCTCTTACGTCGCCGTCGCTGCTCCTGCTCTTCGTTATTTCGTCGTTTTGTTCAAAAATATGTACTCATATACTCGTCGCTGTGCAAAACTAGTTGATGCAATATTGCCAGCTCCAAGTCTTGCCTCTATTTGCGTCTCTGCTGCTGTTTTTATTTCTTCGTCGTTCCCGTCGAAATGCACGTATGTATTTTGTTGCACGCTTGATCCTACTCACGCCGTCGATGCTTCTCTTGTTTTTGCGTCGTATGATCTCCTCTACTCGTTTACTGTTTCCTTCTTTATTTGGTTTGTCGTTGTCGTTGTCCTCTCGTTGTCGTTATCCTCTCGTTGTCGTTATCCTCTCGTTGTCGTTATCCTCTCTTTGTCGTTATCCTCTCTTTGTCGTTATCCTCTCGTTGTCGTTCCTTTAAAATTCGTCGTTTCTTTCGCCAGCTCTATCCGCTCTTCGATACGGAATTTCACCACGAAAAATTCTTGTTTCGACACGTCTTCAAAATGCCCAAGAACTTTCATGTGCACGTCGAAAGACTTTCTACTAGTCTCACCGTTGCTCTTGCGTCGTCGTTGCAACCGTCACTTAAATATTCTTTCAAAGGGTCTCTTCTTTGTCGAGAAAAGATCCAGAATTTGCTCCAGTTTTGCTTCGTCGAATTGTCGCACGCCAGTTTCTCTTCTCCTTCGTTCTCTCAAATTCGATAGTGTTAATGCACTTTTATTAATTTTATTCTTTGAACGTTCCCGGACGAGCCCCCAATAATTTGTAGGGATAATACAAATTAAGTTTATTGTTTTGGGTATTGTTCACAAAGTTTGAAATTAATAATTATAAAAATGAAAAGAACTACGACTCTCGCACTAATAAACGCATCGACTGACTTCGTTAAAAATTCTGCAGCGACTGAATTACTTCAGAGACACCATAGGAGAGAGAGACTGTTGGCAATGCTGTTAGGATCTGGCTGATATAGGAAACAGTGTGTGCACTGCCAAACTAGGCTGCATGATAATGCCAACTTACTCCAATCCCACATATATTCTTAATCAGGATCAATAGCCGAGTCGATCTGGCCATGTCCGTCCGTATGAACGTCGAGATCTCAGGAACTACAAAAGCTAGAAAGTTTAGATTAAACATACAGACTCCAGAGACATAGACGCAGCGCAAGTTTATCGAATCATGTTGCCACGCTCACTGCAACGCCCACAAACCGCATAAAACTGCCACGCCCACACTTTTGAAAAATGTTTTAATATTTTTTAATTTTTGTTTTAGTCTTGTACATTTTTATCGATTTGCCAAAAAACTTTTTGCCACGGCCACTCTAACGCCCACAAACTTCCAAAAATTGTCAGTGTTGAAGACTCTCCTTCGCACTTCCACTAGCTGAGTAACGGGTATCAGACAGTCGGGGAGCTCGACTATAGCGTTCTCTCTTGTTTTTTATTAGTCTTGTAATTATACCCGTTACTCGTAGAGAAAAGGGTATACTAGATTCGTTGAAAAGTATGTGACAGGCAGAAGGAAGCGTTTCCGACCATATAAAGTATATATATTCCTGATCAGGATCAGTAGCCGAGTCGATGGCCATGTCCGTCTGTCCGTATGAACGCCGAGATCTCCGGAACTACAAAAGTTGAGATTAAGCATACAGACTCTAGGGACATAGACGCAGCGCAAGTTTGTCGATTCATGCTGGCACGCCCACTCTAACGCCCACAAACTGCCTAAAACTGGCGCGCCCACCATTTGGAAAAAGGTTTTGATATTTTTTCATGTTTGTATTAGACTCGTAAATTTCTATCGATTTGCAAAAAAACTTTTTGCCACGCCCACTCCCACGCCCACAAACCGCATAAAACTGCCACGCCCACTCTAACACACACAAGCCGCCAATAACTGTCAGTGTTAAAGACTCTCCTTCGCACTTCCACTAGCTGAGTAACGGGTATCAGATAGTCGGGGAACTCGACTATAGCGTTCTCTCTTGTTTTTCTATCGATTTTCTAAAAAGTCTTTTGCCACGCCCACTCTAGCGCCCACAGACCGCCAAAAACTGTCAGTGTTGAAATTTCGCCTTTGCACTTGCTTTTTGTATATATCTACTTATGTACAATTAGATGGTAGTTGAATGCCGGGCAGCTGCCAAGACTGAATAATTTACAATCGGGTCTCCATTCCTGGCTTCTACACTAATCTCGCGGAAGGTTGGAAATTGCCCCAGATTCTGGGAAGAGAAAAATACAGGACGCCGCCATGTGGCAATTTGCAGTTATAATAATTATCACTGCTAATTGAATCAAAGCATGGTCACAGCTTATATTCTGGAATTTAGTCGGCTTGTGCATAGTTTATTTAAGCATTGTTCTTATAGATTTTAAAAATGTAAGGAAAATTTATTGATTTGGAATGTTTCCACAAAAAAAATAATGTTTTTTTTAAGAGACCAAATATTTAAGTTCCATTTCCATCAACATAATTATCCAATGCAAGGCCAGGCCCATGCATTTTTAATGAAAGCGGTTTCCAGACAATTAACATATAAATGCATATTTGACTTAATTACGGCAATTGAATTCAGTGAAATTTAAAAGCATAATGAATTAACTTTTCGCTCATCAATTGTGCATACATATGTACATATGTACACATATACGAGTATGCAGTGAGGTATGTATCAACCATATTAACTAAGAACACTATGGGGAGTTTACATATAGCACATACTTATGAGTAAGTACATATGAGTAAAGGGTGTGTTCATCAATTACCAAAAGTAAAAGCCATTTTTCACCTTTACTATCAAGCCGATAAAGCTGCTGTTATGTTTGCAATAAATGGCATTGTTTATCAGTACGCATGAATGATGAATTCGAAATAAATGGGAATATCGCAGGAGGGAGTGGCTGAGTTGCAGCCATAGACGCCATTCTTCTGGCTGATGCTGTGGCAATTTTTCATACTATATAGTTCATTCTAAGGATTTCTGTGTAAGAGGGCGTGCAAGGCATTATATCGTATTTTACATCCTAAATTAGTACTGGCATAAAGGAACATCAGCGAGTTGCGACAAACAAGTTTGCCTCCCGGAACAAAAGCACAAAGATGCAGAGATGTCTTTGTCTTCGAATTTATATGCTTTCTGCTCCTTTTATACATTTACAATTTAAATAGGACTCCATTTGAATTTAAAGCTAATTTTGGTTATTTTTGCTTATTAATTTTATTTTGAAAGATTTTGTCTGCTTTCGCTCCAGTTTATCTTGTTTTCCCAGTTTTCCGATCTTTTACCGCCTTGCCTTCTGCTGATGCTAACACAAACACTATCTCTTTTCCAATTTTCAATCACATAGCATATGTTATTAAAGCAGATTGCAGGAAAAGTCTTGAGCTCGGCAGCAAATAAATATGCCTGGCAATACAATGCGTGCATGCGTATTAGATGCTGTTGCCTGTCGAATATGAAACCGATATGTAGGTCATCAGACCAGCAAACTGTTTGAACTGAATGCCCCCTAAAAGGCAAATGTATTCAAATATGATATTCCAAGGAAATATGCCAAACAATGGATTGGTTTAAAAAAAAAAACAATAAATATCTACATTTATGAACGTGCATATAGGCTAATCAACTGGCTATCAAGGAATTAAGGATCAAGGAATGTTGGTTCATTACGCTCACAAACCTTCAAAAGGTAGCATGCCCACACTTTGGAAAAAAATTCCTTCTTTTTGAATATTATCATTCGATTTGCTAATTTCAATCGATATTCCATATACATTTTGGCCACGCCCACTGTAACACCCACAAGCCACTCAAAACTGTTGCACCCACACTTTTGAAAATTTGTTTAAATATAATACAATTCTAATTGAGCTGCAAAATCGTAAATTAAATGACGTAGTAGCATAATTATACATACTTCACACAAAACAGATAGCAACCGATTGTTGAGTGTAATAGCTCTTTGTGGTTTTTTTCTTTCTTCTACGTGAACAGGAGATTATATTAAACTTTTCGTATTACCTTTGTCCGTGTATTTATTGATAATGTCTATCTTTATGTTTAATAATTACAATAGCGAGATTAAACAAAATTTACCTGCCTTAAATTAAGGGTACAAAAAAGTTTTAGTCCGTATAAATATATTTTGAACTAATTTAGCTATCACAGACTTATACTGTACAATTTTCATAATCGTTTTAAAAATTATCCAAATATGTAAAATTTTGTGTTTCTTTTTTAGTGTAGCAAAATTTTCTCAAAATCTTGTTGCATTCTTTGGGAAGCATATAACAAAATTTGTACTTTAAGTCACTAGACCTCGCACTTGGCTTTTTAACAGCCTCTCGTAAGGCGCTCAAACTTTAGAACCCCCTAGAAATTCCTCAAAACAAACTGTCTCTCTCAACAACTTTTCGTCTTGGATATGCCTTGTGTACATACTTATAGCTAAGTATTTGTGTATATGCTCGAATGTAACTTGCTAAGTTTGGAAACAAGTAGACTGCACGCGGGCGGCATTACATTCAACGGCAGCTTAAGTTTCTCTAAGATATTGGCCGAACTTGAGAAAAGGCAAGTGCTAATTTCAAAGGAGTTATTAAATAGCTAGAAACTATATTAGTTAGTTTATTTCTTATACGCATATGTAAACATAGTTGATGATGTCCTGTCCAGATTTTCATTTAATTTTAGGTCTTTCCTAATTCTATTCACAGGCATCACATTCATTATACCCGTTACTCGTAGAGTAAAAGGGTATATTAGATTGGTTGAAAAGTATGTAACAGGCAGTAGGAAGCACTTCCGACCATATAAAGAATATATATTCTTGATCCGGATCAATAGCCGAATCGATCTGGCCATGTCCGTCTGTCCGTCCGTCCGTCCGTCTGTCGTTCTGTCCGTATGAACGTCGAGATCTCAGGAACTATAAAAGCTAGAAGCTGAGATTAAGCAAACAGATTGTTGACCCATGTTGCCACGCCCACGTCTTCTTGTATTGCGCAACTACATGTGCTGCTAACGTGCCAAACGTGGTAAAAATAAAGTTTCTTATATCGAGACACTAAAATGACGATTTGTTGCAGACAAACAAAACAAACAAAAAATTGTTAATGTCTTGGTGTGCATTTAGTATTGGTAATAACATACGGTTATGATCGGACAAATACAGCAGATTTTTATTTCTTTATGTATACATAGTAGTAGCCATCAGACAAACTTCTGAAGCGTTTTGACCCTACCTGGGCTGTACCATACTACTTAAGTTATGAATCTGGGGAATGTATTCATTAAAAGATAAGAGTCAAATGAGAATCCTTTCTGCGGCGTTCTGGGTAACCTACAGGCCTACAATTTCAAAGCATACTCACCAACATTGCCCAAAGTTCCGGAAGTGCCTATGTTTGGCCTAGACTCCTGACTCGTTTTACTGTAACTGTAAGCCGCTTTGATGACTGTCGACAGCCAAAAGTCTTGTATGGCAGGAGATTTGTTTTGTTTTTTAGTTTCTTAGACCGACTGCGAGAAAAGCGCACTTTGCTCAATTGCACACACGAACTTTAAGAGAGCGGAAAATAACTTCAACCGGAGGCAATTAAAGTCTTTGAGCTGGCTGTTACAAGATTCACTAAAAAATTTAAACAATTTTTCACTTTTCCTGGCAAGTTTATTGAACACCTTCGTTATACCGACCAAAAATTTTCGGCAATTAAGCTCAGCGGGTGGAAAAGCGCTGGTCGGCGCACGGTGCGTATGAGCGATGGCGAGAGAAGGAAATTGATATCGGAATGCCTTCAGAGCTCTCGTATTATAAGCAGGCGGCAGCCGGCTGGCGTATGTCATCTTTAATGGCGGCCATGGCGACGATAAGGTTTAAAAAGCATGGAAAGGTATTTCCCCCTTTTCCGGAGTCTTGTTGCTGACGGAGTTGCGGTTTGTTCTGTGATCAGATCACGTAGGGACACATTTTCAAATAAATATTTCGCTATTGGACCTGGGAAGGTCTTATAATATTTTGTAGTTACTATTGAGCTGCTTTAAACAAGTCTAGCACGTGAGTTAAATACAAACATCTTGTAATAGCTATTGTAAACTAAAAGAAATTCTTTAAATTCCACTAAACTTCCTTATCATTTAAGATTGACGAGGATATTAAAAACTCTCCTATCCCGTGAGCAGTCGTATCAGCGAATTTCTTTAAATTTGTATTCAGTGTGCTAAAACACTTTGAGTGCTTAGCAACTGTATGTAAACTTACTTTACATTCCTTAATTTTATAGTCCTATTCTCCCTAAAGGATGAAGACTGACTGTTATGAACGTATACTAAATAGACCCTACAAGGCGTACATTTCTTGCAACAACTTATGAATTTGTAAGCCGTGAACATTCCATGGAAAATATTAATAAAATGTATTCCATTGAGATAGTAGAGAGGTTAGTCCTCCAAGCTTTTTCATCCGCGTGTATACATATTATATCTGTATTCTCTATGCGTTGCCGAGCAGACACTGTGATGCGTTATTCCTGAAGCGCGCTTTGCATTTATTTCGTTGGGAGTGCTCATTAATTCCAATCGAAGACCATTCTAAGGCCTGGCACGCCCAAACTTCCACACCGTGCACTTATCACCCAAAATTAAAACAACCCGCTTCCGACCGAGCGATTCATTCATAAAAACTTTCACCCCAGCAATTTAAAGCTTTAACACCGATACCCACAACTTGAGTGAGGACTTGCACAGACCACGTTGCCTTTTTTCGGGGCAGTAGCAGCCGTAACACAAATCGAATTCAGCGCGATTTTAGAAGAACTTTCTGTGGCCACACGACCGGACGCATCAAGATTTGCACGGAGACTGAAATCGAATCCGAAACGGAACGAGTCTGATTGGGTCGCAGCAGCCGCCAACTGAAAGAAGCTTAGCAAACTTCCTCGCCAGCGAAAGTGAATCGTAACGCATACGCAGTGCTGACCCGCTTCCCCACATGGCCAGCCAAAAGCTTTAGCCCCCCGCGAGCTTTCAGAGCGAAAGTACGGAGAGCAAGGACACCGAACAGCTGACTTGTGTTATTACATCCGTCGCCTTGCCGGGCGGCCTCCATGGTTGTTGTTGTTATGAGTCCGCCTATTCTATCGCAAAGCAGTTTTGTTTATGCAAAGTTTTGCAGAATGGTTATTCAGTAATTGATTGCATTACAATACTTTTCGCCAGCGATATTTACTGTTGTTGACACCCAAGGTCACGGTAACCCGATTACGCAAATACATAAAAACCTTCCCGGCAGACATTTGATGTCCTATGTGTTCGATAGCATCTTAACTTTTATAAAGTATATATATTCTTGATCAGGATCAATAGCCGAGTCGATCTGCCTCTGTCCGTCCGTCTGTCCGGCCGTATGAATCTTGAGATCTCAGGAACTATAAAAGCTAGAAAGTTGAGATTAAGCATACAGACTTCAGGGACATAGACGCAGCGCAAGTTTGACGGCCACTCTAACGCCCACAAACCGCATAAAACTGACACGCCCACACTTGAAAAAGGTTTTGATATTTTTTCATTATTGTATTAGTCTTGTACATTTCTATCGACTTTTTGCCACGCCCACTCTTTTTATCGATCTGCAGAAAAACTTTTTGCCACGCCCACAAACCGACCAAAACTGCCACGCCTACACTTTTGTTAGTCATGTAAATTTTTCTCGAGCTGCCAAATATCTTTTTGCCACTCCCACTCTAACCCTCACAAACAAAAACGGTCAGTGTTGAAATTTCTCTTCGCACTTCCACTAGTAACGGGTATCAGATGGTCTATATGTTATGACTATATGTCAATATCGCGAATTTCAAGCTGGGATAAAATAAAATTATGTAGTTGTCCTATTATATTAATATTTGAGCTAATCCTCTTTCAAAAAAATCGAAAAGCGCTGAAACGCATTTCGATCAAGATATAAATGAATATAATTGGGCTATCGTATCAGATTTTAAATATACGGCTCTGCCTAGAAATCTCCTTATGTAACACATTTCCGGTGCTCATCATAACTACGCGAACTGCCTTTAACTGTGATTTCTAAAAACTTAAGCTGACTACAAAAGCTTATAAATAGTTATCAAAATTAAAGAGTTTTGTACAGATCAAAAACCACTAACCTTTTGGAGCTATTGTTCTGGTAATGCAGGGCTTCACAAACAATCTTCACACAGATGTCATCTACACTGACTTTAGTAAAGTATTTGACTCTGTTAATCATTCTTTTCTAGTAAGGAATCTGGATTTATTAGGTTTCCCTGCTGATCTTCTAAATTAGATTTTAAGTGATCTGAATGGCAGGACGCAAGGGGTCCTATTTAAAAATTTATCTTTCTTGTATTCTCCGTGTCACATCCGGTATCCTTTTTACCTTTTTTTTTTGTAATAAAACATTCTTGTGTACTCATGTACGCAGACGACGTGAAGATACGTCTCCAGTATAGGGACATTTCTTGTCATTTGGACTTACATCTTTCCGATTACATTCCGATCTAGATTGCTTTTAAATATGGTGCCGTGATAACGTGTCTGTCGTGTCAATCCAAGACACTTAACATACACTCTAAATGGGTGCTCTTTGGACAGAATCTTGGTGTTCTTCTGGACCTTTAACTACAATTTTTAGACCATGTTACGTCTAGTCAATAAGGCGTTACCAAAACCTTATTCATTTGTCTGGTCCGTCCGATGGATCACCTGTTTGGAGTCCAAAATACATAATTCACTCGGATCGCATTGAATCGGTTCAAAAGAACTTCTTACTATTTGCATTACGGCGCCTAAATTAAGATGCAAACCTTATACTACCTCCTTTTTCCAGTAGACCAATGTTAATTAATTTACCTTACCTAGATAACCGTAGAACGATGCTTGGAACAGTTTGTATTTATAAGCTTATTCGTGGTGAAGTTTACAGTCTCGACTTGGTTAGTCGGCCAAACTTCTCTGTTCCAAGCCGATACACTAGAAACTACATACCTCTAATCCTAAATTATTTTAGATCTAACTATGAGTTGCATGACCCCTACAGAGTATTATGTTCTGACTATAATAGACTTTATCCTATTATCTCTAATCTTGACTCTCTGCCGCTCTTAAATCAATCATCTCTATCTTTTCTTACACATATTTAGATCTTACTAATAAAATTACTAATACTTATACATTTTCTGTACTCGTTCCTGCCAATTAATGAATTTATAGCGATATAAACGAAAAAGTTGTACAGTTTTACAGAAGCTTTTTCCATTTTAACCACAATCTCACTATAAACAGCTGTCAAATAGTTATACCCGTTACTTGTAGAGTAAAAGGGTATACTAGATTCGTTGAAAAGTATGTAGCAGGCAGAAGGAAGCGTTTCCAACCATATAAAGTATATATATTCTTGATCAGGCCATGTCCGTCTGTCCGTCCGTATGAACGTCGAGATCTCAGGAACCACAAAAGCTAGAAAGTTCAGATTAAGCATACAGACTCCAGAGACATAGAAGCAGCGCAGGTTTGTCGATTTATGTTGCCCCGCCCACTCTAACGCCCACATTTTTTAAAAATGTTTTGATATCTTTTCATTTTTGTATTAGTCCTGTAAATTTCTATCGATTTGCCAAAAAACTTTTTGGCCCACTCTAACGCCCACAAACCGCCAACAACTGTCAGTGTTGAAATTTCTCCTTCGCACTTCCACTGGGGGGAACTCGACTATAGCGTTCTCTCTTGTTATCGAATAAAGAGGTGATCACCGAAACTGAGGTCTATGTGGACGCATAGGAAAGATGGTAATTAACAAAAATGGTATCAACAAATGGGAGGGTCGCTTTACTCAATATATTACCCTTGAAGGGAACTATGTTAAATAAAAGAAAGTCTGTCAAAAAAAATCTTTTTTACAATGGTAGGCCGGGGACTTTTCAATTGACCAGTTATTATGAATGTATTCTTTCGTGCTTTTAAAGCCTGTGATGTGTAAAAAGAATACCGGGGTATTTGGTTACCCCGGCTAAACAACAAGTAAACAACAGGAGAGAGCTCTATAGTCGAGTTCCCCGACTATCTGATACCCGTTACTCAGCTAGTGGAAGTGCGAAGGAGAGTCTTCAACACTGACAATTTTTGGTGGTTTGTGGGCGTTAGAGTGGGTGTGGCAAAAAGTTTTTTGGCATATCGATAGAAATTTACAAGACCAATACAAAAATATCAGAACATATTTCGAAAGTGTGGCCGTGGCAGTTTTGGGCGGTTTGTAAACATGAATCGACAAACTTGCGCTGCGTCTGATCCTCTATATAATTTTTTTATAAGTGTGGGTGTGGCAGTTTTGTGCGGTTTGTGAGCGTTAGTGTGGGCGTGGCAACATGAATCGACAAACTTGCGCTGCCTCTATGTCACTGGAGTCTGCATGCTAAATCTCAACTTTCTAGCTTTTATAGTACCTGAGTTCTCGACGTTCATACGGACAGACGGACATGGCCAGTTCGACTCTATTCAACCTGTTCAAGAATATATATACTTTATATGGTCGGAAACGCTTCCTTCTGCCTGTTACATACTTTTCAACGAATATAGAATACCCTTTTACTCTAAAAGTAACAGGTATAAACAGGGGCAAAAAAAATTTTAATTCAAATAGATTTTACATTAAACGAAATTCACTATATTTGTCATGCGGGCGACTTTATAAAAGATGATCTACTGGTGTTCCACTCCTACCTAGGGAGCTCACTTAAAATCGTTGATCGCCTATCTTAAGGTACCCGTCTTAGTTTTCGATAATACGGCGTACTGTTTGGAGAATACGAATCGGTGATACTGTCTCGCTAAATTAGAGCACTGCAAAGGTTCGTTTGGAAACCGTTGATAGCAGCGAACTAGCTCCTCCTCGAATTTTCCGATCTCGCCGTCGCAATCCTTGGCCCATTTCACATGTGTACCGAATAATTCTTGAACCAATTTTAAGGATTTTCCAAACTCTTTTTCCTCAACTTCACAAGAACGCTTCTTCCAGGACTTGGCCACCGGAACTGAATGCAAGGCTCGCACATTATGCTGCTTATGCTCCATCGTAGTCCGAATATCAGAACCTGATTCTTTTATTGGTTTCTGCTTACTTGCTTCACAGGCGATACATCCGAGTTCAGTACTTAAGGCGGTGGCCTGATTTATTCTATCCACCACATCCGGAGTTATCTCGAATGCCGTTGGATTTTTAATCTGCACCGTTTGCGGCTTGCTGTTTCTGGCACCCATATCTGAGAATACTTCCTGATTTGTTTTATTTTACTTTGTTCTCCGTTTTGGAGTGACGGATAATTTGACCACAAAAGAAAAGACAGCTAACATAAAAACGTTTTAACTTTTAAGAACCAACGGTCTTATCCCAGGACCATTACGGTCGCCATTTAATAACGATTTGGTCTCATATAGGTAAGAACAAATTTTACTTGAATTAAGAAGAATAATACACTTTTTATACCCGTTACTCGTAGAGTAGAAGGGTATACTAGATTCGTTGAAAAGTATGTAACAGGCAGAAGGAAGCGTTTCCGACCATATAAAGTATATATATTCTTGATCAGGATCAATAGCCGAGTCGATCTGGCCATGTGCGTCTGTCCGTCCGTATGAACGTCGAGATCTCAGGAACTACAAAAGCTAGAAAGTTGAGATTAAACATACAGACTCCAGAGACATAGACGCAGCGCAAGTTTGTTGATTCATGTTGCCACGCCCACTCAAACGCCCACAAACCGCATAAAACTGCCACGCCCACACTTTTGCAAAATGTTTTAATATTTTTTCATTTTTGTATTAGTCTTGTAAATTTCTATCGATTTGCCAAACAACTTTTTGCCACGCCCACTCTAACGCCCACAAACCGCCCAATGCTGCCACTCCCACACTTTTGAAAAATGTTTTGATTTTTTTTCATTTTTGTATTAGACTTGTAAATTTCTATCAATTTGCCAAAAAACCTTTTGCAACGCCCACTCTAATGCCCACAAACCGCCAAAAATTGTCAGTGTTGAAGACTCTCCTTCGCACTTCCACTAGCTGAGTAACGGGTATCAGATAGTCGGGGAACTCGACTATAGCGTTCTCTCTTGTTATACCCGTTACTCGTAGAGTAAAAGGGTATACTAGATTCGTTGAAAAGTATGTAACAAGCATAAGGAAGCATTTCCGACCATATAAAGTATATATATTCTTGATCAGGATCAATAGCCGAGTCGATCTGGCCATGTCCGTCTGTCCGTCCGTCTGTCTGTCCGTATGAACGTCGAGATCTCAGGAACTACAAACGGTAGAAAGTTGAAACTAAGCATACAGACTCCAGAGACATGGACGCAGCGCAAGTTTGTCGATTCATGTTGCCACGCCCACTGTAACGCCCACGAACCGCCCAAAACTGCCACGCCCACACTTTTGAAAAATGTTTTGATATTTTTTCATTTTTGTATTAGTCTTGTAAATTTCTATCGATTTGCCTAAAAACTTTTTGCCACGCCCACTCTAGCGCCCATAAACCGCCAAAAACTGTCAGTGCTGAAGACTCTTTCGCACTTTTACTAGCTAAGTAACGGGTATCAGATAGTCGGGGAACTCGACTATAGCGTTCTTTCTTGTTTTTTTTTTTAAATAGTGTGGTTAGGAATATTGGAAAAAAATGTTTATTAATTATATTTAAATCTAAACTAAATCCAAACTTTCCGTGCCTCTTCTATCCATCTGACGCACCTTGCATGCTTTCATCTATTTTAGGATCACGGCGTTCGTCAAAATCTCGTTTAAGGCAGTTTTTGTGGGCAGCCATCGTACTGGAATACGACTGATTCCGCTTCCTTGAATTTTTATACCTTTTACTCGTATACTCGTATACTAGATTCGTTGAAAAGTATGTAACAGGGAGATGGAAGCGTTTCTGACCATATAAAGTATAAATATTCTTGATCAAGATCAATAGCCAAGTCGATCTGGCCATGTCCGCAGCGCAAGTTTGTCGATTCATGTTGCCACGCCCACTCAAACGCCCACAAACCGCCAAAAACTGTCAGTGTTAAAGACTCTCCTTCGCACTTCAAATAGCTTAGTAACGGGTATGAGATAGTCGGGGAACTCGACTATAGCGTTCTCTCTTGTTTTTCTTGTATTTATGGAAAAGTTTTCCTCCTGCATGTAATTATGTAATGTAATGTAATGTAATAATTATCCTGTGAAAAAAATTAAAAATAAGATACCTATCAAATAAAAAACAAGAAATTCGGTATAATAATATAACATTATATTATAAACATTAAAATATATATAATTATACCCGTTACTCGTAGAGTAAAAGGGTATACTAGATTCGTTGAAAAGTATGTAACAGGCAGAAGGAAGCGTTTCCGACCATATAAAGTATATATATTCTTGATCAGGATCAATAGCCGAATCGATTTGGCCATGTCCGTCTGTCCGTCTGTCCGTCCGTAAGAACGTCGAGATCTCAGGAACTACAAAAGCTAGAAAGTTGAGATTAAGCATACAGACTCCAGAGGCATAGACGCAGCGCAAGTTTGCCGATTCATGTTGCCACGCCCACTCTAACGCCCACAAACCGCCCAAAACTGTCACGTCCACACTTTTGAAGAATGTTTCGATATTTTTTCATTTTTGTATTAGTCTTGTAAATTTCTATCGATTTGCCAAAACACTTTTTGCCACGATCACTTTCATTTCATTTTCATATTTATATTTTCATTTTTCATATTTTCATTTTTCATATTTTCATATTTTCCAACAACTGTCAGTGCTGAAATTTCTCCTTCGCACTTCCACTAGCTGAGTAACGGGTATCAGATAGTCGGGGAACTCGACTATAGCGTTCTCTCTTGTTTTTTGTATTGAAAGTTTAACATGACAAGTACATTTTAATGATTTTAATTATTTAATATGATTTTGCGATATCTTAATATAGTTGGGTGACTATAACTTCTCATTATAAATAGCTATTTCCCGCTAACATTCTGCCAGCACTAGCTCTGGTGTTTCCTTTGCCGCCTTTTAGAGCAAATAAGTAAAAGTGAGATAGCAATATTTAACAGCTTTATGCATATGTGAAGCCAATGCGGAAAAGGGAATTAAGTGCCGCTGTGCTGGCAACGCGCCTTTTTAAAGATTTAATTTTTACAATTATTATTGTAAATGCCAGCTATTTTGCCGTGCCCTTGAAAGAGCAAGCTCACCACATTGACATGCTTATAATAAAAACAAGAGAGAACGCTATAGTCGAGCTCCCCGACTATCTGATACCCGTTACTCAGCTAGTGGAAGTGTGAAGAAGAGTCTTCATCACTGACAGTTTTTGACGGTTTGTGGGCGTTAGAGTGGGCGTGGAAAAAAGTTTTTTGACAAATCAATATACATTTTCATGGCTAATTCAAATATAAAAAAATATCCAAACATTTTTCAAAAGTGTGGGCGTGGCAGTTTTAGGCGGTTTGTGGGCGTTAGGGTGGGCGTGGCAACAAGTTTTTCTGCAGATCGATAAAAAAAAAAGAAAATGAAAAAATATCTAAACATTTTTCAAAAGTGTAGGCGTGGCTGTTTTGGGCGGATTGTGGGCGTTAGAGTGGGCGTGGCAACATGAATCGACAAACTTGCGCTGCGTCTATATCTCTGGAGTCTGTATGCTTTCTCTTAACTTTCTAGCTTCTATAGTTCCTGAGATCTCGACGTTCATACGGACGGACAGACGAACATGGTCAGATCGACTCGGCTATTGATCCTGATCAAGAATATATATACTCTATATGGTCGGAAGCGCTTCCTTCTGCCTGTTACATACTTTTCAACGAATCTAGTATACCCTTTTACTCTACGAGTAACGGGAATAACAATTTTGGGTATTCATTTCATTTTGATAAGCGAATTAACGGTAAGGACCATGAAATTGTTGTTGTTCAACTCAAAGAAGTTTTTCTTGACGAAAGTTTTTCTTGGAACAGTCTTTATTTTTAACCTTACTCGTGGTGAAGTGTACAGTCCCGACTTGGTAAGTCGGCTAAACTTCACTGTTCCAAGCAGATTTACTAGAAATTACGTACCTCTAATTTTAAATCATTGTAGATCTAACTATGAGTTGCATGATCCCTACAGAGTATTATGTTCTGACTATAATAGATTCTATCCTATTATCTCTAATTCTGACTCTCTGCCGTTTGTAAAGCGATCAATACTAACGTACTTAACGAATTCTTAGATCTTACTACTAGTATATATGTATATATTTCCTCGTCCTTTACTGTCTTCTATATCGCGTCTATCTTCCCGCGATTCGAGCCGTACGATACACGGCAGCGCCCCTCGGTCGGTTGGGCGGGAGGTGTGGCCGTGGGACTCGCGCGTACAAAAAAAACAAGAGAGAACGCTATAGTCGAGTTCCCCGACTATCTGATACCCGTTACTCAGCTATTCGAAGTGCGAAGGAGAGTCTTCAGCACAAACAGTTTTTGGCGGTTTTGTGGGCGTTAGAGTGGGCGTGGCAAAAAGTTTTTTGGCAAATCGATAGAAATTTACAAGACTAATACAAAAATGAAAAAATATCAAAACATTTTTCATAAGTGTGGGCGTGGCAGCTTTGGGCGGTTTGTGGGCGTTAGAGAGGGCGTGGCAAAGAGTTTTTTTGCAAATCGTTAGAAATTTATAAGACTAATATAAAAATGAAAAAATATCGAAACATTTTTCAAAAGTGTGGACGTGGCAGTTTTGGGCGGTTTGTGGGCGTTAGAGTGGGCGTGGCAACATGAATCGACAAACTTGCGCTGCGCCTATGCACCTGGAGTCTGTATGCTTAATCTCAACTTTCTAGCTTTTGTAGTTCCTGAGATCTCGACGTTCATACGGACGGACAGACGGACATGGCCAAATCGACTCGGCTACTGATCCTGATCAAGAATATATATACTTTATATGGACGGAAACGCTTCCTTCTGCCTGTTACATACCCTTTTACTCTACGAGTAACGGGTATAAATAGTGAGTACATAAATTGTTTTTGGGAGCCCAAATGATTTATTTGTTTTACATTTTATGTATGCACATACATATTAATTTGACTTTATAATAGCATGCCAATTTTTTGCATTCATTCTGTGTATTCAGTGAAAAAGTTTCATATCAACTGTAAAACTTATATTTTCTTTCTTTTTATTTATTCACTTCTGTTCGTTTGGCGCCTTCTCGAGAGAGTGATCGCACTTCCTCGATCGTGCACAGTCGATAATAATCTATCGAGTGCCATTCTTATCGTGGTTACAGTGTAACCTTATCTTTAATTTATATTATACTTAGAATATGTACATTATTTACAGAACAAAACAAGAGAGAACGCTATAGTCGAGTTCCCCGACTATCTGATACCCGTTACTCAGCTAGTGGAAGTGCGAAGGAGAGTGCGGTTTGTGGGCGTTAGAGTGGGCGTGGCAAAAAGTTTTTTGGCAAATCGATAGAAATTTACAAGACTAATACAAAAATGAAAAAATATCAAAACATTTTTCATAAGTGTGGGCGTGGCAGTTTTGGGCCGTTTGTGGGCGTTATAGTGGGCGTGGCAAAACGTTTTTTGGCCAATTGATAGAAATTTACAAGACTAATACAAAAATGAAAAAATATTAAAACATTTTTCAAAAGTGTGGGTGTGGCAGTTTTTTGCGGTTTGTAGGCGTTAGAGTGGACGTGGCAAATAGTTTTTTGGCAAATCGATAGAAATTTACAAGACTAATACAAAAATTACAAAATATTAAAACATTTTTCAAAAGTGTGGGCGTGGCAGTTTTATGCGGTTTGTGGGCGTTTGAGTGGGCGTGGCAACATGAGTCAACAAACTTGCGCTGCGTCTATGTCTCTGGAGTCTGTATGTTTAATCTCAACTTTCTAGCTTTTGTAGTTCCTGAGATCTCGACGTTCATACGGACGGACAGACGGACATGGCCATATATGTAGTTTGGAATGCAATTAGCTATGCTAATTTACCAATGCGAAACACTACTTACCGGTTTTATATATTTCACGTTGAAAATTTTCCAAACACCACTTGTCACGTTCTACAATTTAAAGCAAACGCAAAAGAAATGGGGTGACGGAAAACGAAACCGAAAATTCTGACAGGCGTTTGCCAGGGTATTTCCGACCATAATGATCCCGTGTAATTAGAATTACATAGAGAAATAATTAAAAACGGACGCATTTGCGTTGCCTATAGCGACAGTTTAATTTCTTACAAAACTTGAAATCCTTAGATCAACAAATATAAATTATATATACACTTAAAACTATATAAATATCCCACCAATTATTAGAAGAATATTCAGAAGCCTATACATTGCGTTTTTTCTCTACTCTGATTTTGTCTCCTCTCATCTCTCACTCTCATTTTCGGTCACTGCTCCGAACTACTTCAAAAAAAACAAGAGAGAACGCTATAGTCGAGTTCCCCGACTATCTGATACCCGTTACTCAGCTAGTGAAAGTGCGAAGGAGTCTTCAGCACTGACAGTTTTTGGCGGTTTGTGGGCGCTAGAGTGGGCGTGGCGAAAAGTTTTTTGGCAAATGGAT
This sequence comes from Drosophila teissieri, assembly GCF_016746235.2. Taxonomy (NCBI): domain Eukaryota; kingdom Metazoa; phylum Arthropoda; class Insecta; order Diptera; family Drosophilidae; genus Drosophila; species Drosophila teissieri. The sequence goes on from NC_053032.1 coordinate 3,801,800, forward strand.
AGAAATTTAGAAGACTAATACAAAAATGAAAAAATATCAAAACATTTTTCAAAAGTGTGGGCGTAGCAGCTTTGGTCGGTTTGTGGGCGCTAGAGTGGGCGTGGAGAAAAGTTTTTTGGCAAATCGATAGAAATTTATAAGACTAATACTAAAATGAAAAAATATCAAAACATTTTTCAAAAGTGTGGGCGTGGCAGTTTTTCGCGGTTTGTGGGCGTTAGAGTGGGCGTGGCAACATGAATCGACAAACTTGCGCTGCGTCTATGTCTCAGGAGTCAGTATGCTTAATCTCAACTTTCTACCTTTTGTAGTTCCTGAGATCTCGACGTTCATACGGACAGACGGACAGACAGACGGACGGACAGACGGACATGGCCAGATCGACTCGGCTACTGATCCTGATCAAGAATATATATACTTTATATGGTCGGAAACGCTTCCTTCTGCCTTTTACATACTTTTCAACGAATCTAGTATACCCTTTCACTCTACGAGTAATGTCCGTCTGTCCGTATGAATTGATGATATTTTTTCATTTTTGTATTAGACTTGTCAATTTCTATCGATTTGCCAAAAAACTTTTTGCCACGCCCACTTTAACGCCTACAAGCCTCCAAAAACTGTCAGTGTTAAAGACTCTCCTTCGCACTTCCACTAGCTGAGTAACGGGTATCAGATAGTCGGGGAACTCGACTATAGCGTTCTCTCTTGTTTATTAATGAAAAAGTAGATAATTATTTTTGCGTAAAGTATGGAGGTGCTACAGTAATCGGAAAAACCTCACCTCCGGAGTACTACAGTCAAATAAGACATTTACTGATAAAAAATCTCGTGGAAAAACTTTTCTTACCCTACAATAGGGAACTGCATTTCCACGACAAATTTCCTAAACGGAGCCATACAATTTCCCATTATATCTTACACAAAACCGTTTCACATCGCGGAGCGTGTGAAAAGCCTGAAAAACTGACTTCGCAAGTGCCAAGTGCCATTCCTATATTACAGCTAATAAATAGGAAAACAGAAAGAGAGGAAAAACGAATGTATCTTATTAAACAAGTGAAAGTGTTAACGGTATGGCAGCAATAGATGTAATGTTCTATATTTATGCATTACCTGTATAACAGGTAAAGCTTTTATTTAAAATCTGTCCTAGGTGGATGATTAAATGTTTTTTGAAGACTTTAACTTAAGGGGAAAATCACTTGAGGGAGAGTTGTGTGTTTTTATTCAGCCAGCAATGAGTTCGTGTGGGTGTCTTCTTGGTTCCGCCAGTGGTGAGGTCGAGTGGGTGTGTTCTGCACAGGAGTCTGACTGTTAGACTGTTGTCCAGTAGGTTGATTGCCAGGTGGTTAGGGTGGTTTTCCAGCCTGCTTGCGCGCCTTGCGCTGAGCCTTTTAATCTCGTCTAGTACTGGTGGGATGCCTAGTTCGATATGGATAGTGACATTCTTCTGGTACGGGTGTGCGTCAGATGCAATTCTCAAGCATTTGTTCTGGAACCGTTGTATTTTTAGGCGGTTTGAAACACTTGCCGTACCCCACAGCTGTATCCCGTAGGTCCTGATCGTCTTGAGTATTGGCTTGTACACCAGAAGTTGTGTGTTTTGCTTATGCTTTGAACTTCTTCCGATGAGCCAGAGAAGGTGTCTCAGGCGCACATCAGGTTGCGATTAACTATGAGGTGGTGACGCTAAGTCCTTTAGAGACATGTGCTGACGCCTGTAATTAATTAGTTTGCTCGTTGACTTTGAGCAATTGCTGAAACATTCTTATGCCAAACAGCATTTAGAAACTCCCACCCTCTAGTCTCCATATCATTTAATTTGCCGCTGTACAAATTGCTCACGGATAATAAAGTATCAGCAATCAATAAATATTATTCCGTCAGTGCGACCTTTTAGCAACTTCTCATGATGTGTCATCCGCATTGAAGTCAATTTTCTTATTAATTTCCCAATACGATTTTCCGTGCTTCCGCTTGGCCATCTCAAAGTATTTATTTTATTTAAGATATTTTTAGTGTGTTCAGGAAACAATACATTTATAATTTTTGATACCCTATAAAGTACATCAGATTCACTAGCCCAGCCAATCTGGCTGTTTTCGAGTACTTGAGGTATTGGTTCTCTGTTCTTTTAAATATTCGGCTGACACGACTGCTTTGGGAAAACATATCCAGGTGTTTATGTAAATGTTGTTTTAATTAAAATCGATCAATGTTATTAAAATAGAAGTCGATTTATAACACGAGAGAATGCTATAAACTATCACATACCCGTTACTGAGCTAGTGGAAGTGCGAACGAGAAATTTCATCATATTTTGGAAATTGGGAAAAAAAATAATAAAATGAAAGTTTGGGCGTGACAATGTTGGGCGTTCTATTACATACTTTTCAACGAACCTGCGAGTATACGTAGTATCAAAGACATTAGAATAATGAATTATTATGTATTTGGTATAACCGATTCGTGAATGCCAACACTGCGCCGTAGTAGAGAATACGAATTCGAAATTGAAAAATTAGACAATGAAAACTAGTGTGTGGTCGATCCAAATGAAAAGAGTGTTAATACGACAGAACACAAAAATTTTTTTGATGCTAGATTTAAAAAGGCACTTTATGTTTTCAAAAGGTTTGAAGAAGGTACCTTGGTTCTATTACATACTTTTCAACGAACCTGCTAGTATACGTAGTATCAAAGACATTAGAATAATGAATTATTATGTATTTGGTATAACCGATTCGTGAATGCCAACACTACGCCGTAGTAGAGAATACGAATTCGAAATTGAAAAATTAGACAATGAAAATTAGTGTGTGGTCGATCCAAATGAAAAGAGTGTTAATACGACAGAACACAAAAACTTTTTTGATGCTAGATTTAAAAAGGCACTTTATGTTTCCAAAAGGTTTGAAGAAGGTACCTTGGCTTGAACCAAGGTATATAAAGGCAACCAAATGGAGTTGCAGAACGAGCCAATAGAACTAGCATGTTGGTTCATGCTAGAGTAGGTGAGAGTTTTTTGGGAGAGGCTATAATGACAGCGGCATACTTGCGGAACAGATCGGAAACCTCGCAACTGGATAACACAACATTATTTGAAGCCTGGTTCGGAAAGAAATCAAGTGTATCCCATCTACGAGTTTTTGGATGCAAGGCTATCGTGTTAAACAAAACACATAGAAAGAAGTTTCATCCAAAAGGAGAAGAACACATATTGATAGGCGGTTTATAAACTTCTAAAGCTGGTCGTTTACACAATCCGAAAAAGCAAAAAATATCCAGAGACTTTGTATTTATTTAGGATGACAGCATCAATCCTAAAGGAGGTAAATATCGAAGTAGAAGAGTCTGGACACCAAGATGATATTGACACGGATATTCACCATCCAGAAATAGTAGGCGTACACACTTAATGTATAACTTTGATTGCAAATGTATATTTATATTCATGATATCGACTTCATTTCTTATATGCTATAAGAAAATTTATTATTAACTTTTTCGGAAGGCTTTCTAAACTTTAAGTCCTTTACTAATTTAAAAACAAGAGAGAACGCTATAGTCGAGTTCCCCGACTATCTGATACCCGTTACTCAGATGCGGTTTGTGGGCGTTAAAGTGGGCGTGGCAAAAAGTTTTTTGGCAAATCGATAGAATTTTACAAGACTAATACAAAAATGAAAAAATATTAAAACATTTTTGAAAAGTGTGGGCGTGGCAGCTTTTGGCGGTTTGTGGGCGCTAGGGTGGGCGTGGCAAATATTTTTTTGGGAAACCGATAGAAATTAAGGAGATTAACACAAAAATGAAAAAATATCGAAACATTTTTCAAAAGTGTGGGCGTGGCAGTTTTGGGCGGTTTGTGGGCGTTAGAGTGGGCGTGGCAACATGAATCGACAAACTTGCGCTGCTTCTATGTCTCTGGAGTCTGCATGCTGAATCTCAACTTTGTAGCTTTTGTAGTTCCTGAGATCTCGACGTTCATACGGACGGACAGACGGACAGACGGACGGACAGACGGACATGGCCAGATCGACTCGGCTATTGATCCTGATCAAGAATATATATACTTTATATGGTCGGAAACGCTTCCTTCTGCCTGTTACATACTTTTCAACGAATCTAGTATACCCTTTTACTCTACGAGTAACGGGTATAACAATAATTTGTTTATATGACACAAGAAAAAGTATGCGAACATACATAAAACGGTACTTGTAAAAGCTTATTATGCAGTTTTTTGAACCGTTAAATCTTAAATAACGGTGATAAAAGCACAAGAAACTTATTGTTGCTCGTTGTTTCAGTGAATTTTGGCCTTCTAATATCTTTGGTTACACCGAAGCTGAGTATGTAGCGCTTTCAACAGCAGCAAAGGCTGCAGTATACATAAGCAAACACAAACAAATGTGAAAAACAACAGAGAACGCTATAGTCGAGTTCCCCGATTATGGTATATGATACCCGTTAGTAGAAGTGCGAAGGAGAGTCTTCAACACTGGCAGTTTTTGTGGTTTGAGGGCGTTTAAGTGGGCGTGGCAAAAAGTTTTTTCGCAAATCGATAAAATTTTACAAGACTAATACAAAAACAAGAGAGAACGCTATAGTCGAGTTCCCCGACTATCTGATACCCGTTATTCAGCTAGTGGAAGTGCGAAGGAGAAATTTCAGCACTGACAGCGGTTTGTGGGCGTTAGAGTGGGCGTGGCAAAAAGTTTTTTGGCAAATCAATAGAAATTTTCAAGACTAATACAAAAACGAAAAAATATCAACACATTTTTAAAAAATGTGGGCGTGGCAGCTTTGTGCGGTTTGTCGGCGTTAAAGTGGGCGTGGCAAAAAGTTTTTTGGCAAATCGATAGAAATTTACAAGACTAATACAAAAATGAAAAAATATCAACACATTTTTAAAAAATGTGGGCGTGACAGTTTTGGGCGGTTTGTGGGCGTGGCAACATGAATCGACAAACTTGCGCTGCGTCTATGTCCCTGGAGTCTGTATGCTTAATCTCAACTTTCTAGCTTTTGTAGTTCCTGAGATCTCGACGTTCATACGGACGGACAGACGGACATGGCCAGATCGATTCGGCTATTGATCCTGATCAAGAATATATATACTTTATATGGTCGGAAACGCTTCCTTCTGCCTGTTACATACTTTTCAACGAATCTAGTATACCCTTTTACTCTACGAGTAACGGGTATAATAAAAAACAAGAGAGAACGCTATAGTCGAGGTCCCCGACTATCTGATACCCGTTACTCAGCTAGTGTAAGTGCGAAGGAGAGTCTTCAACACTGACAGTTTTTGGCGGTTTGTGGGCGTTAGAGTGGGCGTGGCAAAAAGTTTTTTGGCAAATCGATAGAAATTTACAAGTCTAATACAAAAATGAAAAAATATTAAAACATTTTTCAAAAGTGTGGGCGTGGCAGCTTTATGCGGTTTGTGGGCGTTAGAGTGGGCGTGGCAAAAAGTTTTTTTTGACAAATCGATAGAAATTTACAAGACTAATACAAAAATTAAAAAATATTAAAACATTTTTCAAAAGTGTGGGCATGGCAGTTTTATGCGGTTTGTGGGCGTTAGAGTGGGCGTGGCAACATGAATCGACAAACTTGCGCTGCGTCTATGTCTCAGGAGTCAGTATGTTTAATCTCAACTTTCTAGCTTTTGTAGTTCCTGAGATCTCGACGTTTATACGGACAGACGGACGGACAGACGGACATGGCCAGATCAACTCGGCTACTGATCCTGATCAAGAATATATATACTTTATATGGTCGGAAACGCTTCCTTCTGCCTGTTACATACTTTTCAACGAATCTAGTATACTCCTTTACTCAACGAGTACCGGTATAAATATATTTTGCAAAAAATTACAAATTGCAACTGTTAGAATTGACAGGGTGGAACTGGCAGAGGCAAAGATGGATGAAGCAGTCGACGAAGGAACGCTGTTCCTAACCAACTGCAACGAAACTCATCGCCTAGCTGGGACTTTTGTTGTCCAATAGACAACGTGGACGTAATAGTTGGTGGCTAAAAAAGATGCCTGAGGTGACAGGGGAGTTGTTGGCTTCATTCCTTACGGAGGCAGCATTGGCTCTACTCATCTTTTTGATCTTGTATTTCCTGTGGGGGATGTCGACCACTACCCATGGACTACCGAAGCCCGGCAATATCACCGTGATCTCAGATCTGCCCGTTACCTCCGGGCAGGCCAAGGCTTATTAATCTGCGGGGTGCAGATCTTGAAGAGGGAGGAGTAAACACGCAGAACTTTCTTGCCCCTCCCAACACCGTTTGCTGCCCTCACTGAAGCTGCAGTCATTGTTATGCAAGTGGGGCAATTCCTACCCCACCTCCAACGCCGAAAATGGCATTGTGAGCTAGCGCGTCGTCAGCACCAAACGACAGACTAACCACTCTGGAGCCCTGCAGCGTATCGCTGACGAAATAAAATTCGCTGCGCGTATGGCTGCAGTGGAGTGCGCCAACACCGTGGGATCTGGCTGATGTGCGGCCAGTTAGTCGATTTTCAGCTGTGGAGAGGAGCTACGAGTCAAATCAAAACATACACTCAATACGGAAATAAAGCAAACTAGAGATCGAAGCAATTTGAAGTATTCATTTTTTAATTACCCAAAAATCAAAGCATGCAGGGATTTGTTACAAGGTAGTCATGGTGATTGCCTTAACCTATATACCCAAAAGCATTTCAGCCTACTAGCCGCAATAAGATATCACTCCCTCAACTTGGAACTTGTATTTTTATTTAAGTCATATTTTACTATTTTACTCGCCATTTTCTTTAACCTCAACGCAACAGGATCATAACTAACGTTTGCAATAACGTTTACAATTTAGCTCCGGTAGAACTACATCCCTTACAGAACAGGATTAAGATTTTTGTTGGAATTATTGCATTATAAGCAAAAACTTTAACAAAAACAAATTCGATAATTTACTGGGACAAGGCCGGCGTATCAAGTGCCGGATTAAGGTAAGGTACACGGACTCTATCGGCATAACCGATTATAGCCACAACTGTCCCTTGGAAATCCCTTAAATAGTGAAAAAACTGCAATATAGCAATTTTACAATTACGAGGTACAATTAGGAAACTGTGCGCAGGCAGGAGAAATGCTGGAAAACATTTAAATACCACATGCGTGGGTGGCGCCTGTCCTTTCCCGAATCAAATTTCCCCCGCCACACATCAACACGCTTTTATGCACAAATTACCTGTCACTTGTGATTACGTGGGTATAACTGTGTATGTAACGCGAGTCCACACTATTAAACTCTCTACGCGAGTCTACGACTGTGCCAAGAGCCGGCTCGGAGGACCATGGAACTCAAGGGCTGGATGTGTGAAAGTGGGAGGACCAAGGACAGACTATTATTGTAGCGCTTGCTCGTAAGATAGAAGTTACTTTCTAGCGCCATCTGTTGGTCAGATTAAGTATTAGGAACTGTGTCGCCGCTAAGGTAAAATAGGGTAAGAATGAGGCATAGACGAATTGATACGAGAGAGTAACAGTGGCTAGCGTCAACGGTGTCCATTTCACCTACTTTCTCGTAGAGGCTTACCGCCACTTTTCCGGCGTCATGATCTTCCATTTCCTTTTTGGCAAGCGTGGAGAAAGGTTGATTGTGTCCAAGCCAAACCTTCTGTGTTAGTAAAGTTGAAATTGATTAAGTGCCATCGGGAAGTATTTGGTTTATAATAGTATGGAGCATTGGATCTGGAGGTAAGCGATTTGGAGCGAACGCTCAGGTAGATGGGTACATTTGTCGAATATTATTATAGGGGCAAGCTTGTGGGAACAGCGCAGCCGATCTGCAAGGAGCCATAAATATTTCGGAAGCGAACTGGCTTCCGGCGCGATCGTCGCCAACACCCGCGGCAGCAGCAGGAAACACAATTAAAATCCCTGGAGAAACCCAATTTCGGCCAATTAATCTTCGAAGAAGCAGCCCGGATAGAAGAAAAGATTTTATGCTGGGGACCAACGGAATATAGTTTGCTGAGCCGAGCGATTTAGTTATGAGTTAATCAGTTGTCGCCGCCGCGAACCGCTGCGCTATCTTCCCGCCGGGAATAAACGTTTTAAAAAGCCCAAAAATTAGGCTCAGATTCGTCTAGATGTAAACCACAACGTTGCGAAGAAAGAAAAACTATATAGAACCACAAGAAAGAAAATAGAAGAAATTCCGTAAAATTAAAGTTAGATAAAGCTAAAGAAAAAAAATCCAAGAAAACGATACGAAAATGTAGGGCGGCAAATCCAACGAGGATTAAATGTTCGTTTGGTTGTCTTAAAAAGTGCGAAATGAAAAAAAATAATAGTGTCGTTTAAACAAGTGTAGAGTGCGTGTCATAGTTATCTTCCCAATTTTGGTTGTACCCTTTGCCCATGATCTTTTCTCCCAATTCTAGCACTTCAACGAGGAAAGCGCTTTCGTCGGTGGATGTGGATAGTGCGGTGAGTGCCAAATTTATAATATCACAAGATCTTATATAACAAAAAGAAAAATGTAAATTTTGTCAGAAAAGAAACGAAGAGTAACGATGGTAAAACAGTATGATTAAGCTCATTTTTATCCGAGCTAAAAGCTGCACGAGTAATTGTTGTTGCAAAAAAAAAATATATATAAAAAAATGCCCTTTCAGCGGCAATATTTTCTTCAAATATATATAAAATTTGGCCGATGAATATAAATCCTATTTCGAATTGCCGTCCCCGTCAATTTTATCCAGCATTTGGTTTGTCAAAAAAAATAGTTTCATTAGTTAAAAGAACATTTTAATAATTTTTTTGTATACTCTATTATATTCACACATTCTATCGTATACCACTTATATTTATATTGGTATCATGTGTTTATTGTTTAGTCTAAGTTATTTATTTCCTTTAAGCTCGTAATAAAAATTTTATAATGTTTTGAAGAAATTTTGAAGTGGCCGCAGCTAGCTTTGCTTGATGATGTAGGGTACCACTTGCAAAAGGGGTCGCTCAGGTTATTTAACGCTGGGGGTATGAGCGACCATAGGTAGGGTGGGCAAGAAAAGCGCCTCCATAACATCCGAGGAGGTGAGAGAAGGGTTCAGCCGAAGTGAAAGTATTTGTCTTTTTGCAGCAGTTATCTATTTGTGTGTGAGTATCTCTATCCCGGTTGTAGCTTATTGTCGCACGCAACTATCTTTTATTGAAATTATATATAGGCATTCCGAGATCTGAGCAAGATCATCACCCCCGTCGTCGACGAGCCAAGCCGGACCGTTATCTTGCGTGCGCTCAGATCTCGAGCTAACATCTGGCCTGTTGTATTTTTTATCAGTGTGGCGGTTCGTTACATTTATAAATAATATAATTATTAGTAATCATTTTATAACAAAGATTGGCGCCCTAAAGTGGGGCCACATAAATGTTTTATGTGACTCACACACACACACAAAAATAATTGTTCTATTTTTCTATCAGCCAAGAGGTGGTCTAAGACCAGGGTAACAGGTAGTCGTTTAGCCACGGTTGCTCCAGCTGTTAGAAAATCATCGTTTATTTCCACTCACAGTGGTTCGGAAGCTTAGGAACACGGAAGAAGATGTCTCAGTTTTTGAAGCGCCTAACCGGCCGCAGCCGACAACAGAGGGATAGGAAGTAGACAGACTTGTGTATTCCCTACACAGTGCTGCTCGAGTCAGTGCATATCAAACGCATAGGACTAGCAGGTGCAATTGCTTTTAGAAGCGTGCAGCTGACCACGGATGATAGGCATAGACAAAGGGGCACAACAAATCTCATTGGGACTAATTAATTTTGCTATTATTCGAATAGGATTACTGAGCGTTTATCTTTCAGAAGAGAAACTCAGGCCACGGGTAATAGCGGAAGGCATAGGCCCATCAAAAACGGAAGACAAGAAGCGCCAGCCGCTTGGACTGCAGACAGCGAAGCTTATCTGTCTGACCACGGCAAACGTTTCATGTTGTTGTTATTGCTGATTAGCAATAGACAACGCTCGTCAGTTATTTTCTTTATTTCGCTTTTGTGCTGAAACCTTTTGTTTGCATATAAGTGCATTTTAATTGCAAGCATTGCTATGCTTGCTGGCCAGACTTTAGTCATTGATTTTGATTTATATTTGATTTGCTAAACGAAGTTTTGATTGATTTTATCGACCTATATTTTTTCATATTTATATCATTTTCAACTTATATATTTTTATATTTACATATATAATTATACCCGTTACTCGTAGAGTAAAAGGGTATACTAGATTCGTTGAAAAGTATGTAACAGGCAGAAGGAAGCGTTTCCGACGATATAAAGTATATATATTCTTGATCAGGATCAGTAGCCGAGTCGATCTGGCCATGTCCGTCTGTCCGTCCGTCTGTCCGTCCGTCCGTCCGTATGAACGTCGAGATCTCAGGAACTACAAAAGCTAGACAGTTGAGATTAAGCATACAGACTCCAGGGACATAGACGCAGCGCAAGTTTGTCGATTCATGTTGCCACGCCCACTCTAACGCCCACAAACCGCCTAAAACTGCCACGCCCACACTTTTGAAAAACGTTTTGATATTTTTCCATTTTTGTATTAGTCTTGTAAATTTCTATCGATTTTCCAAAAAACTTTTTGCCACGCCCACTCTAACGCCCACAAACCGCCCAAAACTGCCACGCCCACACTTTTGAAAAATGTTTTGATATTTTTTCATTTTTGTATTAGACTTGTAAATTTCTATCGATTTGTCAAAAACTTTTTGCCACGCCCACTCTAACGCCCTCAAACCGAAAAAAACTGTCAGTGTTGAAGACTCGCCTTCGCACTTTCACTAGCTGAGTAACGGGTATCAGATAGTCGGGGAACTCGACTATAGCGTTCTCTCTTGTTTTCAACATATATTCTTTATATTTATATCATTTTCAATTAATATTATTTTCTACATTTTCAATTCATACATATTTCTTACATATTTATATATTACATATTTACATACTTAAATACATTTCTATAGATTTCTTATTTTTAAAACAAAAACAAGAGAGAACGCTATAGTCGAGTTCCCCGACTATCTGATACCCGTTACCAGCTAGTGGAAGTGTGAAGAAGAGTCTTCATCACTGACAGTTTTTGGCGGTTTGTGGGCGCTAGAGTGGGCGTGGCAAAAAGTTTTTTGGCAAATCGATAGAAATTTATAAGACTAATACAAAAATGAAAAAATATCAAAACATTTTTCAAAAGTGTGGGCGTAGCAGCTTTGGGCGGTTTGTGGGCGTTAGAGTGGGCGTGGCAAAAAGTTTTTTGGCAAATCGTTAGAAATTTATAAGACTAATACAAAAATGAAAAAATATCAAAACATTTTTCAAAAGTGTGGGCGTGGCAGTATTTAGCGGTTTGTGGGCGTTAGAGTGGGCGTGGCAACATGAATCGACAAACTTGCGCTGCGTCTATGTCCCAGGAGTCAGTATGCTTAATCTCAACTTTCTACCTTTTGTAGTTCCTGAGATTACGACGTTCATACGGACAGACAGACGGACAGACGGACGGACGGACAGACGGACAGACGGACATGGCCAGATCGACTCGGCTATTGATCCTGATCAAGAATATATATACTTTATATGGTCAGAAACGCTTCCTTCTGCCTGTTACATACTTTTCAACGAATCTAGTATACCCTTTTACTCTACGAGTAACGGGTATAAAAACCTTTATTGGAAAAAACTTCAGATTTTCAAATCGAAGTCTGAACTTGTTGTAGAACGTGTTAGAACCAAATAGATTCCATAGCGATCTCAGGGTTCGGAACTTGGATAGATACTTTTATCTTAGTATTTTTAGGAACGTTTATCTTAGGTTATAGTTTTTAGGAGTTGTATTTTTTCGGTTTTATTATTATTTATATTTTTTCGTTTATTGTTGAGCGTGCTAGTATTCGTTAATTCGTGGGCTAGAAAAATTTAAAATAGAAATCATGGAGACAGAAGCTTCGGGCTCAACAAAATGCACACTCTGCGACAAGACCTTGCTACCGGATCATGTAAGTCGTGCAAAATGTGGACATGAATTCCACAAGGAATGCATGGACTCTCTGATCAAGTCGAAGGGCAGTTGTCCTGGTTGCAAGCCTAAGGGAGACTCCTCTAAGCAGAAAACCCCAGATTCAGGAAAGCAATCGGTTAGCAACATTGACGCAGAAGCGATCAGCAACAAATAAAGGCGCTGCAGAATGATATGCTAACCAAGCTAACAGAGCAGATGGGGCAAATATTTCAGGCAAATTTCGCAGCACAGCTGCTGGAGCCACCAAGATCAGCCGAATCTGTCTAAAACTTTGGAGGTTTCTCTGAATTAGGGGACATCGAGCTACCGGATAAACCCGTTTCAGCCTTTACAAGCTCAGATTTGAGCAGCCGTCCGGATAAGGTCGGACAGATTATCAGCAGCTGGAAGCTGCGATTCAATAGGGCTCAAGACGGTCTTGGTGTGGATAATTTCTTATACCGAGTGGAAGCGCTAACCCGGCAGACACTCAATTCCCGATTTGATTTGGTCTGCGGAAACACTAGCGTGCTCTTCGATGGGAAGGCACGAGAATTTTATTGGCGTTTTCACAAAGTATCTGATAGTTCAAGGTGGGATTAGCTGACAGAAGCTTTACGCAAGCAGTTTCGCGATACGCGAACATATGTGGACCTAAGAGAGTCAATTAGGGACCGGAAGCAGAAAGAGAGAGAGAGCTTTGACTGTTTATACCCGTTACTCGTAGAGTAAAAGGGTATACTAGATTCGTTGAAAAGTATGTAACAGGCAGAAGGAAGCGTTTCCGACCATATAAAGTATATATATTCTTTATCAGGATCAATAGCCGAGTCGATATGGCCATGTCCGTCTGTCCGTATGAACGTCGAGATCTCAGGAACTACAAAAGGTAGAAAGTTGAGACTAAGCATACAGACTCCAGAGACATAGACGCAGCGCAAGTTTGTCGATTCATGTTGCCACGCCCACTCTAACGCCCACAAACCGCCTAAAACTGTATGAGATTAGTCTACTGCACAGTTTTGGCGGCTGCATGACCCAACATCCTTCCCCCGTTGGAAGCTTGGCTTCCAACAGAGTCCTCAAGGGGAAGCAGACACAGCTTGTTCACTGCCCGCCTTATTACTCCAGACGCGGTCCTCAATTCTGCAACTCGAGCGACGCCGTCTCTGCCAGGAATCAACTGCATGACTCTCGCCAAAGGCCATCTCATTGGGGGTAGATTCTCGTCGTTAACAAGAACGACGTTGTCCACGGCTACGCCAGGCTTTGGGGTGCGCCACTTGGAGCGCTGCTGGAGCAACGTCAAGTACTCTTCCTTCCATCGCGACCAAAAGATTTGCTGAAGAAAGGAGATGCGCTGCCAAGAGTCAAGCCGATTATAGTTTAGGCCCGTTATATCTGGCTCGTCAAATGACGAAGGCGGACCACCATTGAGAAAATGCGCCGGAGTGAGGACGTCCAGATCGGCAGGGTTCTCTGAAATGGGAACTAAAGGTCTGGAGTTAATAACTGCCGAGATGTGGCACACCAGCGTTCTCAGCTCATCGAAGGTCAGAACCGCCGTACCCACAGCGCGGTAGAAATGATTTTGGCCGTTTTCACCGCTGCTTCCCAAAGTCCACCGAAGTGGGGCGACCGTGGAGGGATGAACCGCCAGTCAATCGTCTCCGAAAGGAAAAAATTTTGAACGGAGCCTTGATGCTCGCTGCTGAGAAATAACCTTTGAAGTTCCAGAAGTTCATTCTTGGCGCCGACAAAGTTGGTGGCGTTGTCTGACCAAATTTGCTTCGGCTTCCGCCGGGTGCATATGAACCTCTTGAGTCCGCACAGAAACGCAACTGTCGAGAGATCCTTGATCAGCTCCAGGTGCACTGCCTTGGTTGCAAAGCATATAAATACGCAGACGTAGCATTTAACCGCGGGCTTGTTGCGAGTATCCGACTTGTGAAAGAAGGATCCACAGAAGTCTATGCCAGCAACCTCAAAAGCGTGAGATCCTTCCAAGCGCTCCTTGGAAGGAGCGTTTGAAAAACGTTTTGATATTTTTCCATTTTTGCATTAGTCTTGTAAATTTCTATCGATTTGCAAAAAAACTTTTTGCCACGCCCTCTCTAACGCCCACAAACCGCCCAAAACTGCCACGCCCACACTTTTGAAAAATGTTTTGATATTTTTTCATTTTTGTATTACTCTTGTAAATTTCTATCGATTTGTCAAAAAACTTTTTGCCACGCCCACTCTAACGCCCTCAAACCGAAAAAAACTGTCAGTGTTGAAGACTCGCCTTCGCACTTCCACTAGCTGAGTAACGGGTATCAGATAGTCGGGGAACTCGACTATATCGTTCTCTCTTGTTTTCAACTTATATTCTTTATATTTATATCATTTTCAATTAATATTATTTTCTACATTTTCAATTCATACATATTTCTTACATATTTATATATTACATATTTACATACTTAAATACATTTCTATAGATTTCTTATTTTTAAAACAAAAAAAAACCTTTATTGGAAAAAACTTCAGATTTTCAAATCGAAGTCTGAACTTGTTGTAGAACGTGTTAGAACCAAATAGATTCCATAGCGATCTCAGGGTTCGGAACTTGGATAGATACTTTTATCTTAGTATTTTTAGGAACGTCTATCTTAGGTTATAGTTTTTAGGAGTTGTATTTTTTCGGTTTTAAAGTTTTGGTGAAATCGCTACCATCTTCAAACTTCATGAACGACTCCTTGTCCTCGGCGGGCACACCCTCCAGCACAAGCGAAATGTTAGAGCACCATTTCCTTAGCTTGAGCTTGCCCTTCGCAAGAATGTCAGCCGTCTGCTGCATTATGCTGATAGCATCCTTTACCGTGCCGGAGCCGGAGCCGGAGATAAGATCATCCACGTAAAAATCGCGCGGAAGGATTTCTGATTCAATGGGAAAAGATGCCTGCTCATCGATTGACAACTGCTGCATAGCCCTTACGGACAAGAAGGAGGCTGGTTTGGTGCCGTATGTAACTGTGTCGAGTTTGTATACTTGAAGGTCATCGATTGGGGAGTCCCTCCATACAATGCACTGCAAATAGCTATCTTCTTGCGAGACCCTTACACATCGGTACATTTTACATATGTCTCCTGTAACGGCAACTGGGTGTGAGCGAAATCGAATTAGGATGTGAAATAGCTTGGGCTGGATGACCGGGCCAGCCATTAACACATCGTTAAGCGAGTAACCAGTGGAAGTGGCAGCTGATCCGTCAAAGACAACGCGAAGCTTGGTGGTAGTGCTATCCTCCTTCATGATGCAGTGATGTGGTAAAAAATATCGGCACGAGCTGACCTCGGAGGCAGACACAGGCGACATATGTACCAGATCACGATATTCGTTCATGAACGCCGCATATTTAACCCTCAAGCCAGGGTGCTTTGTAAGCTTCCTCTCCAGCGACAAGAATCTCCGCAAAGCCTGAGGATAAGAATCTCCTAAAGAATCCAAATGGAGTTTTAGCGGCAACCGTACCGAGTAATCGCCATCTGGCAATCGCGAGTAATTTTTAACAAAGTGGGCCTCGCAATCTAGCTCCTCCTTAGTGGCTTGAACTACTGGGCCGGGACAATTTTCTACCTCCCAAAAGCGCTGCAGAAGTGAATCAAGTTCAACATCAATGCTGTTTTCCTTGCTGGCTGAAGAAGGAACGCGTGAAGCAATTAAGGCGCTACCACAAGAGCGCGCGCAGCCTCCAGACACAACCCAGCCCAGACGAGTTTTTTGAAGCAGTGGCAGTCCAGGCAACAACTTTATCTGACCTACGCACAGCAGCTCATAAAACAGGCTAGCTCCTATTAACAGGTCAACACGCTGAGCATTATGAAATTCCGGGTCGGCAAGCTGCAGGTTTTCTGGAATCTTCCAGTCCCCAATGTCCAGATTAAAACTTGGCTGGCGAACCGTGATATTGGGAGCGATAACAGCTGACAGACCGCATCGCAATTCCTACCGAGAATCAATCAGTCGCGAAATTGGAATCCCCGATTCCAGTGACGGAGCCGAACGACCTCGACCTCTTAAGTTGTAGTTGATTTGCAAACCGAGAGGTGACCAAGTGCAGTTGAGAGCCAGAATCTAACAAGGCCCTGCAGGGAACGAACAGTCCCGACCGATTCTGCACTAGAACGGTTGCAGTGGCTAGCAGCACAAGGTCACTACAGAGATCCTGTGCAATTAGAGTAGAAGAAGTCGAAAGCGGGGCAGAAGGCTCAGTGCGGGAGCTTGAAGACAACGGAACATGTGGCTGCGAGGAAGGCGGACCATCTAGATGGAGCAGCATATGATGCCTGATTCCACAGGTGCGGCAGCGGCTCAAAGTGCACTGGCGTAGCTGATGACCTGCCTTTAGGCAATTTAGGCAAAGTGCTAGTCTCTTTGCCTCGCGCAGACGATCTACTGGCGCTAAGTCTCCAAATTGCGGGCAATAATGTATGGCATGCTCTGAACTATGGCAAAGCATGCAACCAAGAGAATTTTGGGTGGTAGCAACTAGCGTCGAACGATTTCTGCCCACCTGAACGCCTGGCGCATAGGTTGCCATGGCGCAATCCACGGCCTCCAAGTCCTACATCGATTCCCACGACGGAATAAGGTTGACAGAGACCGGATCCTCCAAGCGCTCCTCCCACTTAGCTTGGCTCGCCGCATCCAGCTTTTGCAGCAGCACTTGCACTATGATGCAGCCAGCGATTTGCTCAATGGTGCCCAAACCCTTCAACGCACGAATGTGAGCGTTAAACTTGTCCGACAATTCCCGAAGCGATGCCACTGAACCATTTCGTACTACCTTTAAGCCCAGAATCTCGGTGATGTGCGCCTGAAAAACGAGACGCCGATTATCAAACCTTTTTTGAAGCAACTCTAAAGCCGCTTCGTAATTGCCGTTTGAGATCTCCCTTGATCGGATAGTTTCCAGCGCCGAATCCCTCAAACATGACCGCAGATGTTGCAATTTTTCAATGTTGGAGAGGTCCGGATGGCTGTCGATTATGCTCGTGAACACGGAGTAAAAATCCGCCCAGTTTGCGAAGCCTCCGTCAAACGTTTGTAGCTGCACAGGCGGCAACGGCATTGGCCTCAGCCGCGGCTGCGTCTGATGACCACTACACTGGTGGGGCACAACACCTTCCGCAAGCGTTGAGTGCGGCGCGAAATGCACATTGCGTTTGGCTATTTTCGCGCGCACACTAGCCTTGAATTCAACGATGAATTCATCGAAACTCTCGCTCATTTCACTGCCAATTTCGTCGAAATCCAATTCCTCCAGTTCTGTATGCAGAACATTGAAGGCACTTTGCAGCTCATCAATCTGCTCCAGCCTCACCGTAAGAGTGGGTTCGTCGTATCCGCTTAGCGTCTCATTAGACAGCGACGTTTGTAGCCTCTGCAACCTGCTGAAGCGGAGTCAATGCACGTAACGATATATGTAGCAATGTATTGTGGGAGTCGAGCCAAAATGCCAACCTTATATGTGCTATCGCACTAATTTGGTAACGAACCATTATGGCCAAGTTCAAATCCTGGCAAAATTGAATATTGCCCTATAAAATAACACAAAAAGCCCGAGTAGGATTGTGGCAAGCTACGGTCACACTTGATTTTCATACTTCCGTTCTCTTTCCTGGAAGGCGTGATCGAAGGCAGTTTAACTTTGTGCAAAGTCCCTGGTTATAAATCCACGAGCGTCGTGTAGACCGGTTAAGAGTTTTTTTTCAAGGCAAATACTGCCAAGTGATAGTGACAAATCGTGAGCTAATTTGAACTGGTAAGATTTCGAGTGCGTTCGATCTCCAGTATCTAAAAATTGATTTCCCAAATAGCGTCTGCTGCCTGTCCCACATTTGAAGGCAGAAGTCTTATTGGCCGCGTCGCCAAGGCGGCTTGCATTGTTTTTCGCCCTCAACAGAAATATTCACAACTGCTTGCTTCAGGAGCACCCGTCGCGTGCAGCGGAAAGCTGGGCTTGTCCTTTTCTGCTGCCAACCAAGCGCAGATCGCAGGACACCCCGAGTTGGCGTTCTTTTTCTACTCTTCATCGCCGCAAGCGAGGAGCAGATCGCCGTGCACCCATTTTATGCACACATCGGCTTGGTGTGCATCTTTTCTTCGTTTTCATCGCACACATTGAATTGCGGTGCCGTCCTTGTCGCACACATCGGATCAGCGTCTCTTCTTCTTCATCCGTGCGCATTTCGAGAATTTGCGCACAACACGAGCCCCAGGCTGCTGGTTTTGCCGCTGCGTATGCTTGGAACCTGAAGCAGCCACAACACGAATAATCGTGTCCAGTCTTGAGTATCTTTAGAATAGTTTTTCATATATGTATGTGTTAATTTTGCCTAAAAATATTTACTTATAAACCTCTACGATTCTAATTTAGCTTAACTTGTGGGAGATCTGACAAATATATAGTGACATATCCATAAGTCCCTAAGACTTAAGCACATGCCTACACAACACACATACAACATGTACACCCAAACACACCCTACACTACTCTGGATGTACTCAACAGATACCAGATAAGAATAAGTTTGTCATATGATCCTCATGAGTGGAAAAACCCAAACTCCTGATAAGTTACCCACTGGTAGACTAAACATCCGTTGCCTAGTTTAAACATTCCTTGCTTAAGCCCTTGCACCATCGTCACGTTCCCACGTTCAAAGCTCGGACTCGCAATCCCGAAAAACAGAAGTATTAGATTGCAATAAACAAAATTATAAGAATCTAAGAGCACTTGTATCCAAGAGCAAATGCACTTGAATCCAAGAGAAATGCAAAGACAATTAAAGTCAGCAACTCAAAAGCTCTCTCTTCATTTGATCAGATCCCTAAAGTCTAAAGTCCATATTAGAAAAGCTCGACACCGAGGCTTGAACGTCAATCAAATCAGAGTAATTATCAGAGTTCAGTTTGAGGCCTAATTCAAATCGGTCGGTGTTCTTCTCATAAAATAATATTGTAATTATTCAGTGAAAATAAATTTATATTTTTTTTACTTATGAATATTGCGAGTATTTAATTGGCGCAGCCGGTAGGATCTGTTAAATAAAGAGTCCTTTTAGTACGGTACTGATCCATTGAAGGATACGCTATACAACTAGCTATCCAGGATCGGCGAATTAAAAACAGTGATTCTAAAATTATTTTGAGATCCGCAAAAGAATCTACGTGAAAGTAGTATTCAAGAAAAATCCCGTGTGGTCAGTAACATCTGCAAAACAATTTAAAAGAAAATCCCGTGCGGTCGGAAACAAAATTAATTACAAATTTTTAATTCCGTAACTTAAAACCAAATTTAAAATAAACCCCGTGTATCACGAAACCTATACAAATACACCATGGCAGTTCCACAACTGTCGGAAACCCACCTAAATCAATTACTGAATCAAATTAAAGAACTGAACTACTACGATGGCACACCTGGCAAACTGTCTGTGTTTGTTAACCAGGTCGAGCAGCTACTTAACCTATACCCTACCCAAGATGCCAGGCAGGCACATGTTATCTACGGAGCAGTGAAACGCTTACTAGTGGATGCAGCATTGGAGGTCGTGACCCAAGAAAGAGTAAATACATGGCTGGATACAAAGACGGCCCTGGCGATGGCATTCAAGGACCACAGGCCCTACATAACACTTATAAGACAACTGGAGGATACATCATACCCCGGAAACATCTGTAAGTTCATCGAGAAGCTCGAATCACAATATTGGATTATGTTTGATAAGCTAGAATTAGAAAGCGACCCTGTCGATAAATCAAATTACACTGAAATGTTAAAAAGAACTGTTAAATCCGTAATAGATCAAAAATTGCCGGATAGAATTTATATGTCATTGGCACGCAAAGATATCGATACTATTTATAAATTAAAACAAGCTTCAATGGAGCTTGGTCTCTATGACGCCAGTCCAGAGAATCAGCGTTCTAATAGATCAGAAGGGAACAGACGCAGGAACAGGGGAAATCATAGTCAAAGCAATAATCAAAGATATTACAATAATAGAAATCACAATTACAGCAATTATTATCCTGGAATGAATCAGAATAATAATACGCAACCTCGAAATTCGAATCAACCTACGACAAATCAAAATCAGTATTCCACCCATCTAATACCGGTTAGTCAAAGGGGAAATTATAATACGTTTAGAAGGGAGTTAACACAAGCCCAACAAAACAATCCATTTAACAATTCCCTTAATTTCCAAGCTTCAACCTCAAATAATACTAACAGTCAGCGGCCGATAAAAAGGCAACGCGAGAGTCAAAGTGGCCAAAGCAGAATGGATGTAAATTTTCATCAAACTGCCTCGGACACTCAAGCAACACAGGAGGACGTAGCAGTCCCCATGTGCGAATAAGTTATCATAACAAAATTTACAAGGGAATGATCGACACAGGCTCATCAATCAATATCATAAGAGAAAATTTTGAAAATTTAGAAGAACAAAAAGAAGATTTAACAGTGTATACCATTAAAGGGGCAATAAAATTAAAGAAAAGCATAATAATGAAGCCCACTTCAGTATGTCCGTCTGTTCAGAAATTCTATATCCACAAATTTTCCGACAATTATGATTTCCTGTTAGGTCGAAAATATCTAGAAGATACGAAAGCTAAGATCGATTATGATAACGAGACGGTAACTCTAGGTTCAAGAACTTTTAAGTTTTTGTATGGAGAAAAGAAGGGCGAGACCGCATCTAAATGCCTCGACCCACAGCAAAAGGATGATTCTGCTCCAGTGGAGAAAATCAATCCAAAAATGCAAAAGGTTAAGACCACACCTAAGTGCCTTAAACCAAAGCATCAACAACAGAAGAAGGAGACCGCATTACCAAAATGCCTCATTTCAAAAGTTGTTATTGACACAGTGGACAATGATGCAACACATCTCGATCCCATGTCCGTTGACAACGATATAGTCAACTTCGCGATCAACAATGAGTTACGCGAATGTAACGAGTATAGACTCGAGCATCTAAATGTGGAGGAAATTGAATGTTTAAAGAAGGTTCTATACGAATTTAGAGACATTCAGTACAAGGAAGGCGAAAATTTGACCTTCACAAGTACAATTAAACATGTCATCCAGACTCAGCATGAGGACCCAGTATACCGTAAACCTTATAAGTACCCCCAAAGTGTTGACCAAGAAGTCAACAAACAAATCAAAGAAATGATAGAACAAGGAATCGTTCGCAAATCGAAGTCCCCTTATTGTTCTCCTATTTGGGTGGTCCCCAAGAAGGCAGACGCCTCTGGGAAACAAAAATTTAGGTTGGTAGTTGATTACAGGAATCTCAACGAGATAACTGTTAATGACAAATTTCCCATTCCTCGAATGGATGAGATATTGGATAAATTGGGTAGATGCCAATATTTTACGACCATTGATTTAGCTAAGGGTTTTCACCAAATCCAGATGGATGAAAATTCTATTGCAAAAACTGCTTTTTCAACTAAGCATGGGCATTATGAGTATACACGTATGCCTTTTGGACTAAAAAATGCTCCAGCTACTTTTCAGAGATGTATGAATAATCTTTTGGAAGATTTGATCTACAAAGATTGTTTAGTCTATTTGGACGATATTATTATTTACTCCACTTCATTGGAGGAACATATTTTATCTCTAAAGAAAGTCTTTGAGAAACTGAGAGACGCCAACTTGAAGTTACAGCTAGACAAATGTGAATTCATGAAAAAAGAAACTGAATTCCTGGGACATATAGTCACAACAAATGGCATTAAACCAAACCCAAACAAAACTAATGCAATCACAAATTTTCCGTTACCTAAGACACCTAAACAGATAAAATCATTTTTGGGATTATGTGGATTCTATCGCAAGTTCATTCCTAACTTTGCCAAGATAGTTAAACCCATGACCCTGAAACTAAAGAAAGGTTCTGTAATAGATATCAAATGTAAAGACTACATCGAATCATTCGAAAGACTAAAGGTTTTGATAACTTCAGATCCGATATTAATCTACCCTGATTTTTCAAAGCCCTTTTCTCTAACAACTGACGCGAGTAATGTAGCTATTGGTGCAGTGCTATCACAGAACCATAAGCCCGTTTGTTATGCCAGCAGAACGCTGAACGAACACGAAATCAACTATGCTACTATTGAAAAAGAATTGTTAGCTATAGTTTGGGCGACAAAATATTTCAGGTCATATCTATTCGGCAGGCCATTTGAAATAATGAGTGATCACAAGCCATTGGTATGGCTCAATAATATCAAAGAGCCGAACATGAAATTACAAAGGTGGAAAATCAAACTTAATGAATTCGATTATAAAATAAAATATCTTCCAGGCAAAGAAAATTATGTCGCGGATGCTCTTTCCCGCACAAAGATAGAAGAAGTCATGGTTGGCGAAGTCGCAAACAGCGCAGACGCAACTATACATAGTGCTAATGAAGATAATTTAAATTATATATCCATAACGGAGAGACCAATCAATTTCTTCTCTAGACAAATAGAGATAGAAAAAGGCGACAGTGATACAACAAGTGTAAGCCACTTCTTTCAAAAACTAAAGGTTAAAATAATCTATAAAGAAATGACACTTGAACTCGCCAAAACTCTCATTAAGGAATATGTGTGCACCAAGAAAAGCGCAATTTACTTCCCTAATGATAAGGATTTTCTGATCTTCCAGAGGGCATTTACCGAAATCATAAGCCCTAACAATTTCACAAAACTATTGAGATGTGCCACGAAGCTAATTGATATATTAACTTATGCGGAATTTAAGGATTTAATCTTAAAGAAACATAAGGAAGTTTTACATCCAGGTATAGAAAAAACCATTAATTGGTTTAAAGAAAAATACTATTACCCGGATAGTCAAAAGCTAATTCAAAATATTATCAATGAATGTGAAATCTGCAATCTGGCAAAAACAGAACATCGAGACACAAAATTGACATATGAAACAACACCAGAAATATTTAACACAAGGGAAAAATACGTGATAGATTTTTATCTCACGGGAAACCAGATCTTCCTATCTTGTATTGATATTTATTCAAAATTTGCCTCACTAGTTGAAGTAAAAAGTAGAGATTGGCTAGAAGCGAAAAGAGCCATTACTAAAATATTCAATGATATGGGAAAGCCTCAGGAAATTAAAGCGGACAAAGATTCAGCTTTTATGTGCATAGCTTTGCAAAACTGGATAAGATCCGAAGGCGTACAAATTTCTGTAACAACCAGCAAAAATGGTGTATCTGATATAGAAAGATTTCACAAGACCGTAAATGAAAAGCTGAGAATCATCGGTAGTGAACAAAATATTGAAGATAGGTATACGAGATTCGAAACAATCTTATACGTCTATAATCATAAAACTAAACATAATAGTACCAAACGATCTCCGGCAGACATTTTTCTGTATGCAGGCAGTCCAGACTTTAATGTTCAACAAAACAAAATCGATAAGATCGATTATCTCAATAAGAATAGGCATGATTTTGAAGTTGATATAAAATATAGACAGGCTCCACTCGTAAAGAGTAAAATCACCAATCCATTTAAAAAGACAGGAACAATTGAACAAGTGGACAGTAAACATTTTGAGGAAACAAACCGCGGCAGGAAAATCGTTCATTATAAATCTAAATTTAAGAAACAAAAAAAGATTAATAAGAGCAAATACGATAATTCCAGACCAAGTACACAACATATTTCTAATAATGCTTAGTTGCATTTTACCACTCATCACCATGGTCAAATGCAGCAATATCGAGGTAAACCCAATAAGTGCGAAGAATGGATATCTTATATTCCAAACCGGAGCGATGGAAATTCCAACCAGCTACGAATACCACTATTTGAGTATAAACATAACAAAGACAATGCTTATTTTCGAAAATCTAGTAACCGAAGCAAACGACTATCCCAATGTACCTCAGATACCATATTTAGTAGATAAACTAAAACGGGAAATAAATGGATTAAGAATTATTAGCCGAAACAAAAGAGGTCTTTTGAATGTAGTAGGGAAGGCATATAAATACTTATTTGGTACATTAGATGAGGACGACAGGGAAGAGCTAGAGGAAAAAATTAATAACATGTCAGAAGACTCCGTGAAAACCCATGATCTAAACATGGTTATCGATGTAATCAACAGCGGTATAGACATAATTAATAAGCTAAAGGTGGAGAAAGAACAGAACCAACAAATTGCGATACTGATATTTAACCTACAGCAGTTTACAGAATACATAGAAGATATCGAGTTAGGTATGCAATTAACCAGATTAGGAATCTTTAACCCAAAATTACTAAAACATGATTATTTGAAACACGTAAATTCGGAGAAAATGCTAAAGATAAAAACATCAACTTGGCTCAAGACAGACACGAACGAAATTTTGATTATATCCCACGTTCCTAGCGAGGTCACTAAAGTTCCGATATTTCAAATAGTTCCGTACCCAGATGAACATAATTATATTCTAACCGAGCAAATATTTGATAAATTCTATATATTCAATAACCAAGTATTTCATAAAGATACGGATAAATTAATATTCGACAAATGTATTGTTGGACTTATCAAACAAGAGCAAACTCAGTGCAAATACATTAAAACCCATAGAAATTTCCAAATAAATTATATAGAGCCAAATATACTTTTAACATGGAATATTCCTGAAACAATTGTCTATCAAGATTGTACAAACAACAAAATATTAATATCAGGAAACAACATCATTAAAATTAAAAATTGTACCATGCAAATAGATGAATTCCTAATTTCTAATAATCTAGCAGATTTTACACAAACGATTTATATCACCAACAATGTAACACGTTTAGAACCAATAGATCACTTACAAACAAGAGAAATGATAAAATTCCATGTAAAACATTACAGCTTTTTCCAAATTATATGCATTACAACTTTTGTCATCATGATAATTAGTTTGACTTTGTATTTAGCATATAAGTTTAAAAATATACCTAAGAAAATCATTGTTAAATATTGTAAACAAAAAGAAGAACATCCGCACCTTGAAACTAATGTGAAGGAAATAATTCAACCAGAAAACAATATTACGATATACCCAAATTTAACGACCTGAGGACAGGCCAAATTCAATGATTGGGGGAGTGACATATCCATAAGTCCCTAAGACTTAAGCACATGCCTACACAACACACATACAACATGTACACCCAAACACACCCTACACTACTCTGGATGTACTCAACAGATACCAGATAAGAATAAGTTTGTCATATGATCCTCATGAGTGGAAAAACCCAAACTCCTGATAAGTCACCCACTGGTAGACTAAACATCCGTTGCCTAGTTTAAACATTCCTTGCTTAAGCCCTTGCACCATCGTCACGTTCCCACGTTCAAAGCTCGGACTCGCAATCCCGAAAAACAGAAGTATTAGATTGCAATAAACAAAATTATAAGAATCTAAGAGCACTTGTATCCAAGAGCAAATGCACTTGAATCCAAGAGAAATGCAAAGACAATTAAAGTCAGCAACTCAAAAGCTCTCTCTTCATTTGATCAGATCCCTAAAGTCTAAAGTCCATATTAGAAAAGCTCGACACCGAGGCTTGAACGTCAATCAAATCAGAGTAATTATCAGAGTTCAGTTTGAGGCCTAATTCAAATCGGTCGGTGTTCTTCTCATAAAATAATATTGTAATTATTCAGTGAAAATAAATTTATATTTTTTTTACTTATGAATATTGCGAGTATTTAATTATATATATATGTGATTTTCCCAATTTATATTAATACATACAACAAATCATCAACAGTCATCAGGCCTGCTGACATCGATGGAAAGTGCGAACAAACAAAAGTAATAAAAACACACATGCATATATAAAGCCAGATATTCCTAAATAGAGTGCTAAAAATACCTTGCCTTAATTAATCGTATATCTAAACTACTTAATTTAAAGAAGTTTAAAGTTTAAATATCAATTAATCATACATAATTCTAATGTGAAGTAAGCCAAACAAACAAAAGTATTAGCGTAAACTTAAATACCAATATTTTCATTCCTATCTTAATTATTTTTCCTTTCTTTTGTCGAAAATAAGCAAAATTACTCAATAAGAGATTTCATTAACGTAAATAACGTAATTTTTAGTTTAAGGATTAGGTTTAGGAAAATGTATCGAAATATTATCTTTATCTTCAATTATATGGGGTCGAAAATGAACTAATCTGATGTCTTGTTGGGCACCAAAGGGTATGTAAAGCAGCGGTTGTAAAAGGGTGGAGTCCGAATGGATTTCACAGGTAGGGTGGGTATAGAATGAGGCCAATAACATCTGGGCCTCATCTTCAATAGGTACACTTTCTTGTCTGGTTCTTAACCGTTTGGGTATCGTTTTGCATCTATCGTATCTCTGTCTACAGTATTATAGCTGTGACACTCTTGTTCATCTTAACACAAAACCCACGCCCATTTTCCCTGAGCATGCCGGTCAAAATAGTAGACAGAGTGTGTTGAGGTGGACAACGCTTTATGAGTGTGCTCGTTACAGTTATAATTGGCGCCCAACGTAAGGGCCAGCCCGATGCCTGTCGTTTGACAGCCGAGCTTCCCGTCAATAAACAATCCATCCACTTTTAGTTTCAGTTAGGTATTTCAGATTCCGTCCTGGAATTTATGGTCTCTGGAGAGTTTCGGAGCCATACCGGAGGAAATGTTATGCTTCTATATGTTTTTTTTTCAGTTCGGTAATAATCGAACATTATAGTTAAAAAAACATTCTAATTTGAGTAATTGATTCTTAGGAATTATAGTTCTGATTTAAAGTCGGTTCTATACCAGGATTTCACTATTCAAAAATTACCTTCTTATCATTTAGGATCGAGATTTTTCTAGCTGGATAGATTCGCCTAGTTACTCTTCTAATTGGTAAGAGTTCATAAATAAATTAATGACATTTATTTTACAACTCTGTATTCACACCCCGTTAGCTTTCCGTACCTTTTGAATTATACAACCTACTGCTTTACTACTCAGGGTAAGACCCGCATTTATCTTTTTGTCGCTTAGCGTTGATCGTTGGATTTTAGCGCTTACTCATTATCTTTTTTCGCTTGCCTTTGATCGTTGGATCTTACCGTTTTTGCCTACTATTGATCGTTTGATCTTATCGCTTATCTTTCTTGTTCTAACGAGAGGAATTGTTAGACTTTATATATTGACCAGTTTGTATTCTAAAAGCTTCGGAAATGATGATGCGAAGTAATGAAAATTTAGTTGACTTAGAGACTGATGCTTCGGTGACATGCACCATCTGCAACGGGCCAGTACGTAATCTGGATTTGGTTGAAACCCGTTGTAAACATTCTTTTCACAAACATTGCCTTGACAATTACCTTAAGAACCATGACAAATGTCCCATATGTGGCCAGCCATGTTCTCAATCCGAGTTAAGATCTCATTTGCCTCTATCAACTAAATCTCAAGGGAACAAGATGATGACCCGTTCAGGTTCTCGGAATACAGCCAAACAGAATGAGAAGTCTGATCCAAATTCCCAACAGGAAATTTGTAGCGGGGATAGTTCAGATTCCAGAGTTGTGACAGAAGACCGTGTTGAGCAAATAGTTCAAAGTTCAATGCAGGCCTTTCAAGCAAGCATGCTACAATCAGGGACAGAACAAATCACTATGGCGTTCACTCAACTGAATAGATCCACATTGGTAAATAATGGACAGAGTGAGCGGCAGCAAGACATACAAAATAATTTCGGTCGAGACGTTCCCGAAATAAACTCAGAAAGAAATAACAATTCACATGTTAGGACTTCACCAGACTTTCGTAGCGATCGAAGTGATCTTTCTTTGGATAGACCTGATAGGACTTCCAACATTATATCAAATTGGCGTATTAAATTCAGCGGATCAGCCAACGACATTGCCATTAAGGATTTTATTTACCGCGTAAATTGTCTCACTTCGCAAAGCCTGAACGGAAACTTCGAACTTCTTTCCCAATTCGCTAATTTACTGTTTGCAGGACCGGCCTTAGCATTTTATTGGCGTGTTCATAGATCGGTGGATAACATGAATTGGAACGTGTTATGCAGGCGTTTAAGGGAAAGATATCAAGATCAGAGATCTGATCGTGAAATTAAAATTGCTATGCGTCGCCGCAAACAGGGTAGCACAAAAAATTTTGATGACTTTTTGGATGCAATGCTTTCCATTGCAGATTCCCTTCGTGAACCAATGCAGGACAGTGAGATTACCGTAGAAGTTCGTCATAATCTCAAACCGGAGATCAAGCACGAATTACTGCACATAGACACCCCAAACTTAGCAACATTGCGTAAGGAATGTCATCGTCACGAAGATTTCTTTCGTAGCACCCGGACAAAGCCAATCCAACGTCCGAACACAAGCAAGCGTTTTGTTAACGCAATTCTGCATGAAGATCAGTCTGAGGAAGAACAGGATGTAGAGGACGAGATTTGTGTCGTTAGGACTTCTGAGAAAATTAAGTGCTGGAACTGCGATGAATCAGGTCACGGTTACCAGAATTGCCTTAAAACACGTCGTATTTTTTGTTATGGTTGCGGAACACCGGAGGTGTATAAGCCCAACTGCGCAAAATGTAAATCGGCATCGGAAAACTCCCAGCAGGGCATTCGTTGTGCGAACAAAACGGATGTCCGCCGTTAGCCTCGAAAATACAAACCGAACCAGATTCTGTGGCAAATGATGTTCATTCCATTCTGCCTTCAACTCAACCTGACGTAACATTAACCCAAACTTTTAATCCATATCATTTGCGATTGCTGGAGTATGCAAATCGTAAATTTCAAAAATTTAGGGGCAATTTACTTCATCATCGAAAACATCGATCATCACGGCGAATTCGCAAATTTTGGATTCGTAAACGATCATTCAACCGTTTTACGATTTCATCAATCGTTCACAATAAGAACGATATTCGACCTTTCACAAACATTGACATATTTGGTCAATCGCATTTAGCTCTCCTAGACAGTGGCGCCAACAAAAGTGTTATAGGTGGTGAGCTAGCACAACAATTAATATCAGCTAAGCCATTTAATAAATTTAAATCGGTTGTACGAACTGCTGATGGCCAAACGCAAAATGTTGCAGGCACTATACAAATTCCCTTGACTTACAACTCAGTTGATAATAACTTCGAATTCATAATAGTTCCTTCCATAAAGCAAAGCGTAATATGCGGAATGGATTTCTGGTAAATCAACTTTAAACCCGAAGAAGACTCTACTCGCGTACGATTGTCTGATTCACAAAAATCAAAATTGCAGAAAGTAATAGACTTTTTCCCATCGTTCGAGAACGAGGGCTTAGGATTGACTAACCTGATAGAGCACAACATCGATACATCCAATGCGAAACCAATCAAACAACGATTTTATCCACTTTCGCCTGCTAAAGAAAAACTCTTGTGTATAGAAATCGATCGCATGATTAAGATGGATGTCATTGAAGAGGCACCTTCATCGCCTTGGTCATCTCCAGTTACCTTGCATATCAAACCAGGCAAGGTGCGATTTTGTCTCGATGCAAGAAAATTAAATGCAGTCAGAGTAAAGGACGCATACCCAATCCCAATTATGGATGGACTGCTATGTCGTCTTCCACCGGTACATTGCATTTCCAAAATTGACCTCAAAGATGCCTTTTGGCAGATCTGTTTAGATCAAGAATCCCGTGCCAAGACTGCTTTTACCGTTCCAAATAGGCCCCTTTATCAGTTCAAGAGAATGCCTTTTGGATTGTCAAACGCTCCACAAACCATGTGCCGTTTGATGGACCTCGTTATACCCTATCAATTAAAATCGCATGTATTAGTCTACCTCGACGATTTGCTTGTTTTGTCAAACAATTTCGAAGACCATCTTTTGCATTTGTCCGAAGTAGCCACCCAATTGCGTAAAGCTGGATTGACAATTAATGTCCAAAAAAGTCAGTTCTGCCTGAAAACAGTAGACTATCTCTGTTACCTGGTTGGCGAAGGCACACTACAAGTAAATCCAAACAAAATCGCTGCTGTGAGCGAATTTCCGGTTCCAAAGACCCAAAAACAACTAAGATTATTTCTGGGTATGACTGGTTGGTACCAGCGATTCATATCTAATTATTCCACAGTCATTTTCAATCTTACAGAACTGTTGCGTGGCAAATCCTTCAGTTGGAACGATCATGCTCAAGAAGCTTTTGACAATATCAAAGACAAGTTAGGCTGCAAACATAGTGCGCGCTGAGACGAAGATGAAGACGAATTGCTTGCGTTGCGAGTAAGCTAATAGGTTGCATAGTGCAAGATGAATTGGATGCGCTTTTGTTGTGTTAGTCGCAATGGATTTCTCATCGGATGATGATCTGCTAATTGAGCAGAGTTTATTATACCCGTTACTCGTAGAGTAAAAGGGTATACTAGATTCGTTGAAAAGTATGTAACAGGCAGAAGGAAGCGTTTCCGACCATATAAAGTATATATATTCTTGATAAGGATCAATAGCCGAGTCGATCTGGCCATGTCCGTCTGTCCGTCCGTCTGTCTGTCCGTCCGTATGAACGTCGAGATCTCAGGAACTATAGAAGCTAGAAAGTTGAGAGTAAGCATACAGCCTCCAGAGACATAGACGCAACGCAAGTTTGTCGATTCATGTTGCCACGCCCACAAACCGCCCAAAACTGCCACGTCCACACTTTTGAAAAATGTTTCGAAATTTTTTCATTTTTGTATTAGTCTTGTAAATTTCTAACGATTTTCAAAAAAACTTTTTGCCACGCCCTCTCTAACGCCCACAAACCGCCCAAAGCTGCCACGTCCACACTTTTGAAAAATGTTTTGATATTTTTTCATTTTTGTATTAGTCTTGTAAATTTCTATCGATTTGCCAAAAAACTTTTTGCCACGCCCAATCTAACGCCCACAAAACCGCCAAAAACTGTATGTGCTGAAGACTTTCCTTCAGGAACGGAAAAACTAGCCACAAAAAGGCGGAATGTCGCTCAAAAACAGTGACAGCTCATACCCAGCAACCCGGCAAACAACACTCTGGTTACATGGGAGAAAAAGACTGTTCTACTGTGACCTGCTACAAGTGCGGAAAAGATCGACATGTTTCTACAGTGTGTCCTGATCGTCAGGAGCGTTCGTCATTTAACAAAACCAACATTGTAAAAGAAGTCAACATTTGTACTGTCCTTGAGCCCGTTGGAACTTTATTGCAATCTGGTGAGTCGTTCTAATTTTGTTTCGATTCCGGAGCTGAATGCTCACTCATCAAGGAAGCCGCCTCGCAGAGACTATGTGGAACTAGGATAAGCAGCGTAGTCATTTTAAAGGGTAACGGTAGTAATACTGTTTGTAGCACATTACAGATATTGGCAGATATTGTGATTTGTGAACGTTCAATTGAAATATTGTTTCATGTAGTGTAGTGTCATACATCAGGTATGACGCTCTGATTGGTAGAGATATTTTGAGCCAGGGAATCGGCGTGACAATTACATCAAAGACTCTTACTATGTTTAACGAAAAATCTATATTACCTATTGAAGTTTCTTAATGCAATCCTGATCTGGCTAATGTTGACACCGACGTGCATGTATCTGATAGAGACCAATTGTTATCAATATTGCAAGAGTATGCGAGTTCATTTATTAGTGGCATACCACAAAGCCCTGTGACTACATGACAGCTAGAAATTCGCTTGATCGACCAAAATAAGACGGTTCTAAGGCGCCCGTATAGGTTGACTGTAGAGGAAAAAGAAAAAGTTCGGCATCTAATTCAACAGCTCTTAGAATCATTATAAGACCTAGTTACTCCCCCTTTGCTAGCCCTATGTTGCTTGTTCGAAAAAAAATTGGTACAGACCGCCTCTGTGTGTATTATAGGGAGCTTAATGCAAATACAGTCTCTGAGAAATAGCCATTGCCGCTTTTTTGAGATCAGATTGCTAGGCTGATTGGTGCCAGGTTTTTCAGTTGTATAGACATGGCAAGCGGGTTTCACCAGATCCCAATTCACCCGAATTCAATTGAGCGCACGGCGTTCGTTACCCCAGAAGACCAATTTGAATATTTGACTATGCCATTCGGACTTAAAAATGCCCCTGCTGTGTTCCAAAGAGCCATTAATCGTGCCTTAGGTGATCTTACCCATTCATACGCCATTGTCTACATGGACGACGTAATGATAG
Organism: Drosophila teissieri; assembly: GCF_016746235.2. Taxonomy (NCBI): domain Eukaryota; kingdom Metazoa; phylum Arthropoda; class Insecta; order Diptera; family Drosophilidae; genus Drosophila; species Drosophila teissieri. Next base: position 3,834,152 of record NC_053032.1, read on the forward strand.
TCGCACATACAAAGGAAGAGGCTCTTGACAGGCTACGAGTAGTATTGCAAACACTTACCCAAGCAGGATTTTCTTTAAATGTTGCAAAATGCTCATTTCTCAAGTCTTGTGTAGAGTATTTGGGTTTTGAAGTTAGAGAAGGTGAGATTCGACCAAACCCTAGAAAAATTCAAGCCCTTGTTAATTTGTCACTCCCGCGGTCCGTCACTCAATTGAGACAATTTATTGGACTTGCCTCGTATTTTCGCCAATTTGTACCAAAGTTTTCAAAGCCCTAACTTCAAAAAGCAAATCATTTGTTAGGGAATTGGAGCATGAGCAAATACGGCAACAAGTAATATCGATTTTGACTAATGAACCTGTTCTCACTATATTCGACCCACAATTTGCTTTCAAGCTTCACACTGATGCTAGTGCCGATGGCTAAGGCGCTATTTTGTTGCACCGAATTGAAAAGAAGCCCCGAGTTATCGAATATTTTAGCAAGACAACATCATCAGCAGAATCGCGTTACCATTCATACATACTGGAGACTAATGCCGTATACAAAAAAACCTTTCCGTCGTTACTTGCATGGCCGTCATTTCGTTGTGTTCACCGACTGCAATTCGCTTAAAGCCTCACGTACAAAAATAGAGTTAACTCCCAGGGTCCATAGGTGGTGGTCGTATCCCAAAGCCATTTAGGTGGTCCGCTGTGAACAATGTCCACGAGTCAATCGTGCACCTTGGATGGAAGAAAACTCTTGAGAAGATGTACGAGTTTTATTGGTTTGTCCAAATATCCAAATATGTTCGCAAATTCGTGGACAATTGCATTACTTGCAGGTTATCAAAGCCTCCGTCTGGCAAAATAAAAGCCGAACTGCATCCCATTCCTAAGATTGACATCCCGTGTCATACAGTTCATGTCGACATTACGGGAAAGCTTAGCGGCAAGAATGATCAGAAGGAATATATAATTGTGCTAATAGACGCTTTTACCAAATTTGTCTATTTATCCCATACTGTAAAGCTAGACACTATAAATTGCATTGAGGCAGTAAGGTCTTTAATATCTTTATTTGGTGTTCCTTCTCGATTGATCGCTGATCAAGGTCGTAGTTTTGCTAGTACAGCATTTCGTGATTTCTGCTCAGCACAGAAAATAGAGTTGCATTTAATCGCCACCGGAGCTAGTCGTGCCAATGGCCAAATAGAGCGAGTCATGACTACTTTCAAGTCCATACTAACTGCGGTTGAAACTGGCCAGGGATCTTAACAGGATTCTTTATGTGAAATTCAACTGGCTCTTAATAGCACGCGACTAAACTTTGCCCATTAGAAATACTTATTGGCAAAGAAGCGAGACCGTTTGGTCTTACACCTATCGTAGACAATGAAAATACTGTCGATATTGAAAAGGCTAGGGAAAAAGCTAAATGGAACATGGAAAAAATGGCAAAATTGATAAAGAACAAGATAGAACGCTATAGTCGGGTTCCCCCGACTATACTGATGCCCCTTACTCAGCTGGTGAAGGTGCGAAGAGAATTTACAACACTGACCGTTTTTTGCGGTTTGTGGGCGTTAGAGTGGGTGTGGAAAAAAGATTTTTGGTATATAGAGTTCAATTTACAAGACGAACAAAAATGTGAAAAAATTTCACAAAATTTTTCAAAAGTATGGGCGTGGCATTTTTGGGCGGTTTGTGGGCGTTAGGGTGGGCGTGGCAAAAAGTTTTTCAGCAGATCGATAGAAATTTACAATACTAATAAGAAAATGAAAAAATATCAAAACATTTTTCAAAAGTGTGGGCGTGGCAGTTTTCGGCGGTTTGTGGGCGTTAGAGGGGGCGTGGCAACATGAATCGACAAACTTGCGCTGCGTCTATGTCTCTGGAGTCTGTATGCTTATTCTCAACTTTCTAGCTTTTAGTTCCTGAGATCTCGACGTTCATACGCACGGACAGACAGACGGACGGACATGGTCAGATCGACTCGGCTATTGATCCTGATCAAAAATATATATACTTTATATGGTCGGAATCGCTTCCTTCTGCCTGTTACATACTTTTCAACGAATCTAGTATACCCTTTTACTCTACGAGTAACGGGTATAAAGATTCGACAAGAACAAAGCTACTGTTGTGAGACACAAGGTTGGTGACCATGTTCTACTTAAAAATGAAGGACGGCACCAGACCAAACTAGATCCCAAGTTTTAAGGTCCCTTTTTGGCGTCCGAAGTACTACCAGGAGATAGATATAAGCTCAAAGCATTGAACAATAATCGAACTTATAAATATTCTCATGAATTTTTGCGACAAATGCCTGAGAAGGAGATTACCACAGTATTAGAAGATGAAGGCGCAGAAAAGAACGCTATGGATCAAGCCAGTGAGGGCTGTGATCTTGAAATTGATTAAGATTTTGTAAACCTTCGGATCGGTTCGGGAAACGACTTTCTCTTCAGATGGGTTATGTGGTTCGCCATTTGGTTGCAGATAAGTTCGAATTCCGGATACGATTGCTGGTGATGCCGGCTTATAGATTGCGTCAACTGTGTGCCGTGTATGTATGTTGGCCGGTTTGTCGAATTGTAAGCTGTGTGCTATGCTAATAATAATATGGACTGGCCGGTTTGATAAACTGAGCGCTAGTGGAAGAAATTAATGTATTGGATTAAGGATGTAAACGCTTTCAGAAAAAGCAATATGATTATGGTATGTCTTGAATAAAACTTGGTGGATTACCATCTCATGGCTTAAAATTCAATGATAAACTATGAAACGAAACTTGAAAGAAATGTATCAATTTGCTTTTATATTGAATAGATAAAATAATACTAAGGTTAATGAATTAAGGAAAGAAAACGTGGTATGAATTGTAAACACACGAGGACGTGCGCAAGGTCAAGAAGGCTGACCTTGCAGATTTATTTCTAATTTAAAATATAACGACATTTTCTGTTACTTTGTACTTGCTTATTTCGTGTTGCATATTCTTTGAATACGCATTCGCTACTTCTTGGAAGCGTGGCAGATAACTGTTAAAGTTTCTGTCGAACGTAGTCTGGCCGCGGTTGGGAGCGAGAGAAAGATATATATTCCCGTTAAGAATGGGACTAACCAGGAATTGGGAAAAATTCCATTATGTGTGTTGGTATTGATGTGTGTGGAGTAAAATAAGTCTCCAAGGTGCGTTGGTATTGCGGGTAGACTTAGGTTCTACGCATTATTGCAACTCCGGTACTGGTCACTGAGATTTTGATCGCAAAGGAAGATAGACATGCCTCGCTCCCGTGCCAGAAAAGGTTGCGCCGACTCAGTAGAAAGTGACGTAGACCATAATGCTGATCCGATTCCGACATGTAAATAAAAGTTCGAATTGTAGTAATTGTAATTTCTACGCAACTCGTTTGAATTAATAAAATTATCAATTAGAATAACATCTTTCGGTTTGTGAGCGTTAGAGTGGGCGTTACATAAAGTTTTGTTGTAAATCGATAGAAAATATCAAATCACTTTTTCAAAAGTGTGGGCGTGGCAGTTTTGGGCGTTAGAGTGGGCGTGGCAACATGGGACAACAAACTCACACTGCGTCTATGTCTCTAGAGTCTGCATGCCTATTCTCAAATTTCTCTGTCGAACTAAAAATTTTTAATACAACCGTTCTTTAAATAAGTACTAGTTGTACTCGATTTCACCTTTTAAAAGCGAAATTATTGATACTCATGGAAATCAAAGGTTTATCTTTTCTCCTTGATCATATAATAAGACCATTGCATTGGTTTCGAAATGGGAAATAGGAAGATAAAAAACCATCTCAGCAGGCAACAGCTTACTGAAGCAACGTCGCCAATAAATAAAGGTAATTTAACTGATAACAAAATTTCTATTTACTTGTAATATTTGTCTTTCTTCGTTTTTTGTAGATGCCCAGGACCTTTTATTTGTTATTTTGCCAAATGCCGTGCTGCCACCGACAGCGCGTTTCGTTAATAAAAAAGAAAGGAAAACTAAGAAGGTTAATATAGCAGAAGCGGAGAATACTATGGTGATGCGATAAGATTGTCTAAACGACTATAAGCGACAAATTGATAAGCTGGTGTCTCTTCATTACTCCGAGGGATCAACTCTTTAACCTTCATCATCGTTCACGGTTCTTCAGATACGGATCTAGTCGGCTTGTACGCATATTTTAAATTTGACTCGTTTCTTCAAAGACTTGATACGTGCTTTAAAATTTTCAACTTTTACATCTTAAAATATCCAAATACCCTAACGTCTATACGGCTATATCCTATAAATAATAATAAAAAACCTTGTTCGCATTAAATATGTATAGCTGTAAAAACTTTCAGAAAAGTGTAACAACCAAATTGTTTTCTTAATAATTAAATTATGAATGTTTGTATGTATATACTATATAGAATAATACCGAAATTATTAATTTCAAAATAAAATTGTTGTTCTTCATATAAAGAACGTGTTGATTTTGAATTTAACAATAAATATTTTTCAAATAGGAACAATTGGTTCTTAAAATAAAAGTGTTTGCTCTGAAAATAATATCTCGTTCATTAAATAGGAACTTTTATTACTTAAAGTACACGTTATTCATACTTCAGTTGTCAGTTTGTACAAGTTAGTACTTGGATCCAAAACGTTCGTTCTCAAATTCTTAATTTCGGTCTCCAATAATTAGTTCTTGAATTTAAATTTTTAATTTTGTCGTCAATGTCTTCTTGGGATCCTGTTTGCCATGTGTATACGTATGTACACACATATGCTTAAATTTTAAGGTTAAGCTCCATCAGAAGTTTAGCAAGCTTCTCCAGAATCATGAGCAACGTTATGTCCCTAACATGGTTAGTTTTTTACTTTTCGAATATAAATATTTTAGTGTCAGCAGTAATGTATTTTCATTTGGGTTTTTTTCTTTTTTTATAAGCGTTACTCGTAGAGTAACGACCGAGGGTTTAATAAAATAAAGAACACAGTTGGTGTTTTATGTATTATTAAACGTTTTTATTAATTTTAATAAAGGAAGAACTAGAGCCTTTGGAGAGAGGAGCTCCCAAAAAGTTGGACAAATTGGAGAATCCTGAGACAATTGCGTGGGCGGAAGTTTTTCTTATTTTAGTTGGCTCGCAAGTAATCGAATATTTAGGGGGACGTTCGCTCGCCACAGAGTCTAGGTTAATCGAAGGGCTCTCGATCTTTGATTTCATTTTGTACTTAGACATTATTGTGTGTGTGTGAGTTTTTACCATAGTGTAGTGTGGTTGGAAAGTTGTGGGTGTAGAATGTATAAGTTAATACATATATATTTTTGATCAGCATCAATAACTGGGCCGATCTGGTCATGTCCGTCTGCCCGTCTATCTATCCGTATGAACGTCGAGATCTCAGGAACTATAAAAGCTGGAAAGTAGAGATTAAGCATACAGACTCCAGAGACATACCCGCAGCGAAAGTTTGTCGATTCATATTGCCACGCCCACTCTAACGCCCAACACTGCCACGCCCACACTTTCGAAAAATGTTTTGATATTTTTTCATTTTTGTAGTCTTATAAATTTCTATCGATTTGCCAAAAAACTTTTTGCCACGCCCACTCTAGCGCCCACAAACCGCCAAAAACGGTCAGTGCTGAAGACTCCTTCGCACTTTCACTAGCTGAGTAACGGGTATCAGATAGTCGGGGAACTCGACTATAGCGTTCTCTCTTGTTTTTCGATAATTCTGCGATTAAATCATATTGCCAATTTAGGCAAAAAGTCGACAGCGGCGCAGCAGATCGGCTCAACTGAAATTGCTCCACGAAAAAAACTCAAACGGCGACGGTACATTGAGCTTTTTCTCTTGTCGTTTTTGGAACTTCGTCCCGTTGCAGCTAAAATCTCCATTCCAATTCCGTAAATGCTTAATTTTTGAACTTTTTATCAATCGCCGAGACAAACTTGCGCTCCATCTATGTCGCTGGAGTCTGCATGCTTAATATCAACTTTCTAGCTTTTCCGACGTTCATACGGACGGAAAGATGGACATGGCCAGATCGACTCGGCTATTGATCCTGATCAAGAATATATACACTTTATATGGTCGGAAACGCTTCCTTCTGCCTGTTAAATACTTTTCAACAAATCTAGTATACCCTTTTACTCTACAAGTACGGGTATAATTACCAAGATTTTAAATTTAATCCAGAGCATCAAGTTATGATTCTCGTGGAAAAGATATGTTTGACCCTAAAAAGTAAACCAAAGGTAGAAGAAAAAGTAAAAAAAAGGGAAGGAACTTTATACGATAATGTTACCATTTCTTTACGTCACACCAAAATCGTATGTCTAAGTCAATATTAACTTTTCACATAATTATTTCATAAAATTTTAAAGGCGCCGCCACGGAGGTAGAATACTGTTAAATATTTGTTATCTCATGTCAAATTTTATTCCATTTTACTATTAATATCCTACATGTTTAGTTAGGTTATATGTTCCGATATATACTCCATGTTTTTAGCCAGTAATAAAAGCCTTATAATGTTTTAAGTTACCAGTCTTGCCGCAGCTAGGAGGATTCCACGATATGGTAGCTTAGACGAGCATGGGGTCGTTCTGACAATAAGGGTCTTGGGGGACCGAACGACCATTGGATGGGTGGGCTTGTGAATCCTCCAGGTCATCGATGGAGGTTAACGTTAATTTTACATTTGGATCTACAACCTGCAATCCCGTGCGTCAGAAACCATAACCACCGAATACTCGCCAGGCCTGCCATTCACGGACTGCTGCGTGGAACCTCCCAAAAGTCACCCAATTAGGCTAACCAATCTATAGGATCGTACTAATAACATAATTTACATCATCGACTTTTATGAAGTCTCTGTATACACAATGAAAAGATAAGACTGTCAGAATACAACTTAGTTAATTTGCACTTTGATAGGAGATTGTAAGACTAGATTTAGTTTTTTGAAGATCTTGCGATATAGGAATCCAGCTCTAATTTTTTAAGTTCTTATTACCTCTGTCTCCATGTCTTCGCTATTTAAAAGGCCAATGATTTTTAATATGTCATTATCACTTTGCTGTTCTCGTTCAAATATTCGTTATTTCTGCTAGATCTACACGAACCTCGGGTTTCGCGATAAAAAGTCACACATGAGCCATTTGACTACCCTTTCTATACTCAACACTAAATGCCTGTAAGTACGCCCACTAATTATGCACACTTGGGATCAACAACAAATTCCCTATATTGTTGATAATGTCTGTAGTGTTTCACTGCATTATAAACCCCTAAAGTTTCTAGCTCATACGAGAGATATTTTGGTTCTGATGCTGTTGTACTCTTGCTAAAATATTCAATTATTCAGTTCGATTTGGAGTGCAGGGTCAAAAATTATCCGCACGGGATCATTCGTCAATAGTTTATATTTTTTTTGTGAAATTTGCTTACGCTCCTCCTTACGCTCCAAACAAATATCTTAAATGGGACAAACTGTCTGAAATATGATGCCAAACCTGCGTCACAGATGTTGGTGATGACAAAATAGAAAGAGCCTTTATCTTACTAGGATTCGGTTTAGTTTTTTTTCTTAACATTAAATGTAAAACCTGCTTGCTCTACCAGTAACGGGTATAAAAACAAGAGCCCTTAGAGCGTCCTTTGGAGTCGTGAAAAGTCAACAACTTTTGTTGACAATACATTGCCCGATTGTTTTACGATCAAGCGACAGCGACATATCGGTTTGCGTTGCGTGCTCCTTTTTTCACACTCTCGGGGTTTGCTGCTCCTTATCTGCGGAGCTTCACGCAGTATGCACCTTTGGCTGTTTGGGCTGGTCTCGCTTACTGCTCTCTTGGGGGTATGGGTGTCCCCGTACTCCTGGTTCTTATGTGGCTCCGAAGTGCAACCCGGGTTGAGGATAGAAGACCTTGTGGCTTGTCGCTGTATCGTCAGTGGCGGCCAAGTCAGCCACCGTCACTTTCTTGTTTGCTGGAACGTTTCTTAGGGCCTCCAGAATCCTTTCCCTGACCGCGGGATCATCCGCGGGTGGATTTCCATTAATGAGGCTGCTACATGTAGTAGACATTCGAAGACATTCCTTTTTATTTGCATTTCGGCCGAATGCGGAGGCTGCATTTTATACCTTCTGCCAGGTTGGTAGTACTGCCGACCATTGTGGTACAGACACAGACCAGGCAGCCGCTTACTATGGGTCAGACGCAGCTTGGATTTTTAACTCGGGTGCAGTTTTTGCTGCTACGCGTGGTGCCCTCCGCCCACTAAAGGGTAGGTGTGGGTAGCTAAGCAGTGAGAGGTCCATTGGTGGCCAGGGGTTTCCCCGTGACAGCAAGTGGGAGTTATACCGCTAGAGCCCCGAGATTCTGGTGCGCCGCAGAGCGGTGGGGATGGCTATTGGTCAGCTCTTTGACTTGGGCACCTTTTTTTCCCCCTTGCAAGCCATGGGTGTGACATTCACCCAGATTCCGGCACCTCCTGCCAAGAATTTAGGGCAGCAGCGCTGAGATTTATGCTAAGTCCTGCTCACTGCGATCGCATATAAAGCTTATAGCTGTTAGCTTTGTCAGCTGCGCGCAGTAAAAGGGTATACTAGATTCGTTGAAAAGGATGTAAAAGGCAGAAGGAAGCGTTTCCGACCATATAAAGTATATATATTCTGGATTAGGATCAATAGCCAAGTCGAATTGGCAATGTCTGTCCGCAGCGCAAGTTTGATTCCAAAAGTTGCCACGCCTACCCTAACGCCCACAGACCGTCCAAAACTGTGAGGCATACATTTTTTAAAAAGGTTTTGAAATTTTTTCACATTTATGTTAGTCTTTTAAATTTCTATCAATTTGCCAAAAAACTCTTTGCCACGCCTACTCAAACGCCCACAAGCCGCCAGAAACTGTCAGTGTTAAAATTTCTGCTTCGCACTGCCACTAGCTGAGTAACGGGTATCTGATATTCGGGGAACTCGACTATAGCGCAAAAGCATAGGCTCAAAGCTCAAATACTTATTATCATTTAGGTAGGCAAATTGGTTTATCATCCTAAAGTATAAAGGTTCCTGACTTAACGACAAGTCACGTAGCAAATGCTCAAGTGAGAAAACCTAGAAAAAAATAAAATGTAGGGGGAAAACAAAAGCTTTTCCACGACGAATTTAAAATACAAAGGCAGGAAAATTTCCCACTATTTTGCACAAGAGAGCATGTTACAACTCGTGGCGTGAAACTCAGAGAGAACTGTGTGATGCCGACTACGAAGTAGCTGCTGCTGTTTTCCACTTACTTCTCTGACTGAATGGACCAGTTTGGAAAATCCCCCAATCAGTTTGTTATAAACATTCGCCGCGATGCGTTCGCTTTCGACTGTCTCGACTCTTCCAAAAAAATAAAACACGATAAATACTCTCAAAAATAAAAAATTTCGGAAAATAGATTCGAAATTAATAAATTAAAAATATTACCTTAAACTAAAAAGGGACGCAAAAAGTATTGGTTGAATAATGTTAAATACGCAAGAGCAGTTGTCAGGTGCAATAAAAGTGTAAAGCAAGAAACAATAAAGTGAAAAAAGAAAACAATTAAATGTACAAATAATTAAAATATATATACATATGTGCCGTTACTAAACGACTGCAAAATGCGGGCATAGAATAAAGTATTTTCAGTGAAATTGCATATTTACGAAGTTAAAACTCATTATAATTTCAAAACGTTTATAAATAAAAAACAAAGCAAATAAACGAAAAATAAGAAAGGAAGCTAATTACGCTTGGTACAAACAGTAAGTAACACAAGCCACTGACTTTAGTTTTACCTAAACCTTGTTGGATTAAATAAAAAACGCGCACATAATATACATAGGTAAACATTTTAAAAATCCAATAGAACATTTTAAGCACTTAGAATTAAAAGTAAAGGCTAAGGGTCAAATTCTAAAAATTTAAAGTGCACCAGTGTGTTTCCGTTGCCTTTGCTAATGAGGCCCGTCGGGAAAAATCAAACGGAAACCAAAGAAATGTAAAACTTTAGGAAACTGAAAATTAATTGCACAATTGTAATGTTTTTTTGTAGCTAGATTCGTTAAAAAGTATGTAACAGGCAGAAGGAAGCGTTTCCGACCATATAAAGATAATATATTCTTGATTAGGATCAATACCCAAGTCGATCTGGCCATGTCCGTCTGTCCGTCCGTATAAACGTCGAGATCCCAGGAACTACAAAAGCTAGAAAGTTGAGATTAAGCATACAGACTCCAGAGACATAGACGCAGCGCAAGTTTGTAGATTAATGTTGCCACGCCCACACTAACGCCCAAAAACTGCCACGACCACATTTTTGAAAAATGTTTCGATATTTTTTCACATTTTTGTTAGTCTTGTAATTATACCCGTTACTCGTAGAGTAAAAGGGTATACTAGATTCGTTGGAAAGTATGTAACAGGCAGAAGGAAGCGTTTCCGACCATATAAAGTATATATATTCTTGATCAGGATCAGTAGCCGAGTTGATCTGGCCATGTCCGTCTGTCCGTCCGTCCGTCCGTCTGTCTGTCTGTCTGTCCGTCCGTATGAACGTCGAGATCTCAGGAACTACAAAAGCTAGAAAGTTGAGATTAAGGATACAGACTCCAGGGACATAGACGCAGCGCAAGTTTGTCGATTCATGTTGCCACGCCCACTCTAACGCCCACAAACCGCCTAAAACTGCCACGCCAACACTTTTGAAAAATGTTTTGATATTTTTTCATTTTTGTATTAGTCTTGTAAATTTTTATCGATTTCCCAAAAAACTTTTTGCCACGCCCACTCTACCGCCCACAAACCGCCAAAAACTCTCCTTTGCACTTCCACTAGCTGAGTAACGGGTATCAGATAGTCGGGGAACTCGACTATAGCGTTCTCTCTTGTTTTAATATAGTTTATAGAATCTTGTTTTTTCAAAAAAAAAACAGAAACATCTGTAAAGCCTTTAATATTGATGGATTACTCTGACTATAGAAATTGATCAGCATCTATATACATTAAAATACTCAATCATCACAATCTATATTTTGTTCGGGCACCAAATAGCTTTAATATTTTGACCTCTCGATCATTGACTAAGCGTGCGCAAGCAATAAAAAACAACACAAAAAGGTTAAGCATTTCCTTGAGGGCCCAATACTAGTCTCGATTTATGTGCTTTTCAAGGTTTATAGAAATTTCCTCATGCACGCAACAATTGAGATTCAACCTTGAAATTCAAATATTATTCTAACGAAAGAATAGTGAATAAGGAAAGATATTACTCATAGATATGGCACGAAGGTGGTAACAAGCTACGCATTTTTAAGTAAAAAAAAGAGCCAAGATATCGAATACGAAAAGAGCTCCAAACTTGGCCCCCTTTAAAACTGTCACATCTTAAAAATGGTTCAAAGTAAATAATTTGTTTAGCAGCGATTCCGAAAACAATAACTTTACTGGGCCTCATTCATCTACTCGATCGATGTGCTGACGCCTATAATTAATTTGTTTGCTCGTTGACTTTGAGCAATTGCTGAAACATTTTTATGCTAAACAGCATTTGCAAACTCCCTCCCTCCAATCTCCATATCATTTAATTGGCCGCTGAGTAATCAAGTAACGAGTAATCAAATATCAGCAATCAATAAATATTATTCCGTTAGTGCGACCTCTTAGCAACTTCGCATGGTGTGTCATCCGCATTAAGCTCAATTTGCTTATTCATTTCCCATTACGATTTTCCGTGCTTCCGCTTGGCCACCTCAAATTATTTATTTTATTTTATTTAAAATATTTTTAGTGTGTAATGCAAAATAATTAACAGTAGCAATCAATGTTAAAGTCGAAGGGGAAACTGGAATGGGCACGTGCCTGCAGCTGCAGCCTTATATGATTGCTAAAGTAACATAAAGCATGGGGCAGATTTAGCAAATATGTAAATGGTGTTGTTTATAAAGTATTTATTAAATATTTCAACACGCCTACCTACCATTTTAAACAATTTCTAATTACCATTTCTCGTAGCGTAAAAGGAAAATGGTATTTCCGTATCTATAAGGTGTAAATATTCTTCATCAGTTTCACTGTTGATGTTGATTTAGCCGTGTCCGTCTTTGTATCCGCATAAACGTTGAGATTTTAGAAACTATAAGGGTAGAAGGGTAGAATACTACGGTGCCCCGGTGATAGTTCTGAGGATCTTTGATTGAGCTCGTTGGACGATATCCTATTGCTATTACAGGTATTGCCCCACAGCTAAGAGCCATAGGTCCAAATTGGTTTTAGTACAGTTGTAGAGTAGTTCCTTGTGGTCCAGGATTAGCGGGGAATGTGCGTTGATCAGCCAGTGCAGGGTGTGGGCTTTGAGTTTTGAGTGGGTTTTGTTGGCTTCAATGTGCTTGCGCCAAGTGAGACGTCTGTCAAGGTAGGCTGATGACCAGAAAACAAAAGTCGTCAAGCAAATGAATGACAACTTGTATAACACGAAAGCCAGCAAGTAAAACACGAATAAATAAAAAACCAACACGCTTCAAATGTTTTTCTATCCTGCACGTGCTCATCCTCCTCGATTTTTGTTCGAGGATAAATAAGTCTCTGCACAACGTGACTTATGCGCTATGCGTTTCTTGCTGTATTACACATTTGCCTGGCCTGCCTTCTATTATGAAGGCATAGCAGGTAAAAATACTTTGCGAAGTGAATAGCAAGGGTGTGTTTGAAATTCACGGTGGTTTTGGGCTTGTAAATCTTTAAGGGTTGAGAAAACCAGCACAACACTTACAAGGTTTCACGACTGCCTTAGACTACTTCGCACCGCAATGCCTATCATTAGTGGAAAAATGTGCATTAGTGGAACTTATACTTGCGACCGAAAATGTCGCGGTTAAGAGAACATGAACATTATCGTTTTTAGGTGTTGCACCCACACGCCAAGAAAAATGATTACTTTGACTGAGAGATATTTCTAAACGGAAAAGTTGTAAAATTATTGGAAAACATTAGAAACCAAGAGAGAACGGTATAGTCGAGATCCCCGATTATCTGATACCCGTTACTCAGCTATTGGAAGTGAGAAGGAGACTCTTCAACACTGACAAACTTTTGCGGTTTGTGGGCGTTAAAGTGGGCATGACAAAAAAAATTGTAGATAATCGATATAAATTTACAGAAGTAATAAAAAAAAAGAAAAAAAAAATTTTCAAAAGTGGGGGCGTGGCAGTTTTGGGTGGTTTGTTGGCGATAGAGTGCTCGTGGCAACATAGTTAAAAACAAGAGAGAACGCTATAGTCGAGTTCCCCGACTATCTGATACCCGTTACTCAGCTAGTGAAAATGCGAAGGAGTCTTCAGCACTGACAGTTTTTTCGGTTTGTGGGCGTTAGAGTGGGCGTGGCAAAAAGTTTTTTGGCAAATCGTTAGAAATTTGTAAGACTAATACAAAAATGAAAAAATATCAAAACATTTTGTGGGCGTTAGAGTGGGCGTGGCAACATGAATCGACAAACTTGCGCTGCGTTTATGTCTCAGGAGTCAGTATGCTTAATCTCAACTTTCTACCTTTTGTAGTTCCTGAGATCTCGACGTTCATACGGACAGACAGACGGACGGACAGACGGACATGGCCAGATCGACTCGGCTATTGATCCTGATCAAGAATTTATATGGTCGGAAACGCTTCCTTTTGCCTGTTACATACTTTTCAACGAATCTAGTATACCCTTTTACTCTACGAGTAACGGGTATAAAAACAAGAGAGAACGCTATAGTCGAGATCCCCGATTATCTGATACCCGTTACTCAGCTATTTAAAGTGCAAAGGAGAGTCTTTGACACTGGCAGGTTTTGGCGGTTTGTGGGCGTTAGAGTGGGCGTGGCAACACTAACCGACAAACTTGCGCTGCTTCTATGTCTCTGCAGTATGCATGCTGAATCTCAACATTCTAGCTTTTATAGTTCCTGAGATCTCGACGCTCATACGGACAGACAGACGGACATGGCCAGATCGATCTAGAATATATATACTTTATATGGTCGCAAATAAATATAAATATATATATCTATATAAATAAATACATACATATAATTATATTATATATATAATTATATATATATATACATATATATATATATACTTATAAATATATATATGTATATACATATGTACATATGTTTACCGGGTGGGCCATCTACATGTGACCCGTGTGATTCGTAAATAAAATTGTTAAGGAAAAGACAATTTGTTATTTTTTGGCTCGGGCATTTATTTTAATTCAAGGAGATTAATATTATTAACATTAAAAATATTATTTGGCTCAAGTGCTCGCCTTTTTCCCTGATGACAAAATCTTCTCTTTTTTCGGCATTTTTCATTACTTTTTCTAGCGTAGCTTTAGGTATCGCCGCTATTTCACGTTCGATGTTCGCCTTGAGTTGAGTCAAAGTCGAAGTCCTTGACTTGTTGATGTACACTCTAGATTTCAAAAATCCCCACAAATAAAAGTCGGGTGGCGCACAGTGGCGCATTAGATACAAATGCTAAATTTAATTAAAATTTTTGATGACAGCTGATCGTTGCGTGGATATCGCATTCGACAGGTAATAGTTCAAAAGGGTTGAATACAAAAAATAATTCAAATCGGTTCAGTATTTCAGAAGTTACACGTGTTCAAAGTTGAACCTATTTTGTATTAAATGTATTGTATTGTATTTTTTGTAGCAAATTCTGACTTTGCGGTCGTTTTTTAGGTAAAATATGTAATCGGCCGGCTTGGTTATGGTCTCTATGGAAAGGGTCATCAAATCTCGGTAAAACCAAGGTAGAATAAATGTATAATATTCTTTGCCGAAGTACTAATTTTCACATATTTTTCAACTTTGATGGATTATATAAATCGATTCCCTACCATTCCCTGGGTTTGGAGTATGAGGTGTTGTTCTTGAATATGTTCTTTATCAGAATCAAAAGATCGGGTCCCCCCACGTCCCACCTCGAATTTCCCAGGCAAAAGATACTTTTAACTCAGCGTAAAAAACGCGCGGCTTAGTGCAAATTCTGCTACAAGCGCAGTTGCTTCGCAGTACGAAATTGTATGGCGGGCATACATTTTTTCCTGTATTGGCCGCTTGTTTTTCAATCCCTGACTTTGTAATGATTTTAAATAAATGTATAATGATTAACTATTCTTCAAAAGTATTAAATGAATGTAAAATGTAAAATGGAATGATTATTTCGAACAAAAAGTGCAAAAAAGTGTCAAAAAAAGTAAAAATTGATGAAAAATTGACAAAACAAAATATACAAATTATAAATTTTGTTTTTCTTTGAAATTTATTTTTTTTTGTTTTTAAAACATTAAATATGTACCATACTAGCATTTTCAGAGAAAACAAATGAAAAGTATTTGTCGAAATTGGATACAAATTTAGAAAACTGCCTCCAAAAACATTAATTATCGTGTATAAAATCTACTATTTATCGCACCATATTGTATAACTACGTAATCGAAAGGTACTAAAATTACCTTTCATTAAAAAAAAAAAAATTATGAAAATATCTCAACTGGTTCAAGAGTTATGATTTTTGTACACCTAAAGTATCTAAGGCGCCACTGTGTGGGGTCAGATCGGGCAATCTTGTTGGAACCAGAAGTTACGCATTCGCTTTCTAGTAGTTCTGGAGTGTTGTTATCCATGGTTAATGACTACTTAAAATTAAGAATCAGATATGGACGTTTGTCGATTTGACAATGTATGTAAGGTTGTTGATAATATATCAAAATATCAATATATCGACATTTTTCGTGAAAATGATATATTTATATCGTGCTATTTTTTTTTTGAACAAATATCGATATTGCGACATTTTTTTTTGATATTTTCTCTTCGTTCACTCTGATTTGCGATACCGAGTAAAAGTGCACGTATTAAAATGAACATAAAATCCAATTACACTGATAAAAAAAACGGGACTGCAAAGTGCAAACTTTGCGACCGAATTATTAATACAACTGAAAACTCTACAAACACATATAACACAACGAGTCTTCCTAAAATCACTTAATTCTAAGTACTGGTAGCATTATAATATGAAATTTATATAAACACAAGGTATTATTATCTGCATTATAAATAGAAAATCCATGAATTTAAATAAGAACAAGAGAGAACGCTATAGTGGGCGTGGCAACACTAATCGACATAGACTGCGTCTATGTCTCTGGAGTCTGTATGCTTAATCTCAACTTTCTAGCTTTTGTAGTTCCAGAGATCTCGACGTTCATACGGACCTGGTAAAGAATATATATACTTTATATGGTCGGAAACACTTCCTTCTGCCTGTTACATACTTTTCAACGAATCTAGTATACCCTTTTACTCTACGAGCAACGGGTATAAAAATAAAGTTAATAAGACACTTTAATTTTATTTATTGTGGGAAAAAAAAATTCTATTTGGAAAAAAAAAATCAAATATGTCGATATTTTTTGTGATATTTTAAATATTATCATCATTTTGTTTTGATACAAAAAATATCAACGATACGATATTTTATTAATATCACGACATCCATAAATGTATGTCAAAGTTATTAAGAGTTTATTACTTCTATTTTTACACATATATGTATATGTATATATATATTACACATATATTATATATATATAGTTTTATACCCGTTACTCGTAGAGTAGAAGGGTATACTAGATTCGTAGAAAAGTATGTAATAGGCAAAAGGAAGCGTTTCCGACCATGCAGATTCCAGAGACATAGACGCATCGCAAGTTTGGACATGACAGTTTTTCGCGGTTTGTGTTCGTTAGATTGGGCGTGGCAACATCAGGCCAGGAAGAAACTTCCTTTAGAGAAAAAATAATTTTTTTTACGAGGATCTTGTTAGTCATATCGCCGCCGACATCATAATTTGTGTAAGTGACAATTTTAGTCTAAAGTCTACAATCCGAACATTTTTTTACAAGAGATGTTTTTTTTGTTGGCAATAAACAGAAATTCAAAAATTAACCCTAACTTAAAAAAGTTTTGTTTTTAAAATCTTTAGTCCATATAAAACAATTTTTAATACTCTTTAAAATGAATGCTAGATGATTAAAATCCGTTCAGTAGTCTTTCTGATATCACCTACAAATTTGAAAACATTTCGAGAAAATTGCGTTTGCGGTCATGGAAAGATTGGTTTGGCGCCAGTAACATCCGGAAGTCATCCCTTTCACAATTTTTAGAATTATCTTATTTTATATAGTCCTTTACGGCTTGTTTCAACAGTGATGCTCTTGTAAATAATATTCAAGGATCTCATTGTGCGGGGTATAAGGTTATCAATTATAAACACAAAGTTAAATTGAAACTTATACGACACGGTTGCATGAAAATTCCAGGCCAAGTTCGAGAACAACTGGTGTAATACGCATCACATGTTAGCAAATTGCCAGAGGTATGGAAACTCGCAAAATGAATCGCATCGCTTATAATCAATTGTACATTGAACCGCAAATTAAGCCACACCCGAGTGAAGACAGCAGCGACCACATAAACTGACACTGGAGAAATAAAAACATTGTTAACACAGTTGGTTAGTTCAGAGAAATAAATAAGATAGATAAGTCGCTGGTTACAGATCAATTGAAAAAGTTGTATTTCACTTTGATTGTACTCGCTCGGCTGATGGGACTCATAAGCCAAGTATTGAGTTTCATAGAAATAATATATTTCGTGCTTTGTGTCTCGTGTTTCTTTTATGCAATTATACCCAACATAGGAAGATGTTTTAATCTTTTTACAAACATTACTAACTAAAAATAAGAAAACTTTATAAGAAAACATTTGCGCTCCCGATTTAGTAGCTGATACTCAGAAAAGGAAAATAGGAAAGAAAAAGAATTAAATGAAAAAAAATTAAAAACTTTTTTAAGAGTGTGGGCGTGCTACTTTTGTGCGGCTTGTGAGCGTTAGAGTGGTCGTCAGTGTTGATGAGTCTCCTTCGCACTTCCACTAGCCACGGGTATCAGATAGTCGTGGAACTCGATTATAGCGTTCTCTCTTTTTTTTCGTATTACTATTTGTCTTTCCATTTTCTGTCGGTATACCAAAAAACAATTTTTTAACGCCCACTTTAACGCCATGTCCGTATGAGATCTCGGGATCCAAAAGAATTAGAAGATTGATATTAAACACGCAGACTGTAGAGTCGTCGAATTTGTGCATTCGAGCTTCGGAACCACGCTCTAATAACTACAAATTTCAAAACCGTGCTCCACAAGTAGTAAATTTATAAAATATAAAGACGTACCAATACTATTGGCAGGAACGTTACTAATAAATGTAACTCGTTCTGAATAAATGTATATCCTTTAGCCTTCCATAGCACTCGCATCGAAACAAAGGCGAATGATTCAAGTGAGTCCCCTTCAGGCCTTGACTTTAAATTGCAGCCGCATCCAGCCTCTCGTTTCGAGGACATATGTACATATATGTGGATTTTGTAGGCACGTCGCCACTAAAATTAAGTTAGCAAAGTGCACTGTCAACGCGCTTTTCATATGCATAAGGGGGCCCTTCCTTTTTCCGCCCATCACCTTGCCGTGTTTATTATAGTCCAAGTCCTGTGTAACCACACAGCCTGCTTCTGGAAACTAGTGAGGTTTGCTCTACCCAGGCAACCTATATTTTGGTCGCACACAACAATATTCCAGCTTTAGAATACAACATTTAATACAAATTCCAAATCTCAAACTTCCCAAGCATTTAATCTGTTTTTACCCGTTACCCGTAGAGAAGAAGGGTATACGTGATTCGTTGAAAAGTATGTACAGGCAGAAGGAAGCAAAGTATACATATTCTTGATCAGGATCAATAGCGGAGTCATGGCCATGTCTGTCTTGATATTTTATGAAATTTTTGTTAGTCATGTAAATTTTTTCCCGATTTTCCAAAAATCTTTTAACCACGCCCACCCTAACGCCCATAAACCACCAAAAACTGTCAGTTTTAAAATTTCTCCTTCACTAGCTGAGTAACGAGTTTTATTTGGGAAACTCGATTGTAGCATTCTCTCTTGTTATACACGTTACTTGTAGAGTAAGAGGGTATACTAGATTCGTTGAAAAGTATGTAACAGGTAGAAGAAGGCGTTTCCACCCATATAAAGTATATATACATATTCTTTATCAGGATTAATGGCCGAGTCGATCTGACAATGTCCGTCTGTCCGTTCGTATGAACGTCGAGATCTCAGGAACTACAAAAGCTATAAGATTGAGATTAGACATACATAAGTGTCGTAGATGTCCCACATCGTGTATGTTTTTCCCACACTTGTAAGCGTTTTTCCTCTCCCACAGGAACTTCCCGAAACCCGTGAAATATCCCACATTTCCGAAAGTCCACCTTCAATACTCGTATGTGAAAAACTATTGCACGGTTGACAAAATAGATCAATGGAATGCTGACAAAGTGTCGACTCCGAATCGTTGGGTTGTCTGAGGAGTATTGTGAATTCAAGGAATTCGCCCTGTGCTTGCCCCCGACATCTGCATTTGTTGAGCGGGTTTTTTTTAAAATGACCAACACTTGGACAGCCGAAAAATCCACATTGAAAGTGGACACTTTAAAAGCAATTATAATGGTGAAATGTAATTTCCCTTTGTCGTGCATCGAATTCCATAAATTTCTGCAATATAAACCGGAGCTATTGCGCCAAATTGCTGCCAATGATAAGTACAACGTCAACCCAAATAGCCGGCAATAGCAAAAACAATGATTCGGATAGTAATATGGACACAGATTAAATTCACACGAAATTCTGTTTATAATCCATCATATGCTCTAAATATTCGTTTAAATTCAAAATAAATAAAAAAAACATACTTCCCACATTTGATACCACATTTACATTTCCAAATCCCACAAAATTTTCCATTTCACTGGAAATTTTCCCACATTTCAGTCGACAGAATCTACGACGCTTGGGCATACAGGTTCTAGAGACATAGACGCAGCGTAAGGTTGTTGCCACGCCCACTCTAAAGCCCACAAACCGCCCAATACTGCCAAGCCCACACTTTGGAAATTTTTTTTGATATTTTTTCACATTTTTGTTAATCTTGTAAATTTTCTCTGGATTTTTCAAGTCTTTTTGCTACGCCCACAAAACGCCAAAAACTGTCAGTGTTAAAATTTCTCCTCCTTTCTTTATAATTGATATCATATCTGTTATGAGTTTAATATTGGCAATATTCCCAACATCAATTTGGGCAAAAATAGTTTTCAGTTTGCTAAGAATATTTTCACCTGTCGGTTTTTCAAAGTCCATCGACTTTAAACCCAGAATAATATCACTCATTTTAAAGCCTTTTAAATAATTCAGAGTGACACCCAAAAAAATTCTGAGCTGTCCACATATCAATCGTTGCCGATAACCCAGCAGTATCCACAGCTTCCTTGATATCCTTGGAGATCATTATCCGCTTTTCTTGTGCATCTGTTTCAGCATTTTGGCTTAATGTTGTTGCGTTCGGCAGTATGTCATCAGTATCTACGTTCGCTCCATAATCACCATTAATTTTTAAAAAGAATCGCACCAGATTGCGAAATCCAGACAGACAACATTTGGGTCTTGATAAATTTGAAGTTGGTTGACAACAAATTTGTGCACTTTTCTTCATGTATTGCAAAGGACATTTGGTCTTCATTTATGATTTCACATAATATTGTCCAAATTACACTTTTGCCCTTGTGAGTTGGTGCTACGGTGTATTCGCCACTTTCTATTTTATTTGTAATTACTTTCGCCATTATGCGTGCCCCTCCGCATACAAACTTACAAACTCTGAAATGGATTTCAAATCTTGTAGGGTTCTTGGAGGGTTCACATAAACATGGAATTTCAAAAAACCGCATAGAAAAAAATCGCAAGGGGACGGACCGATCGCCTCTAATTGAGATAAGGCGCTCTGGAAAGTGTTCCCTCAAAACAGCTATCGATGTTCTTGAAGTGTGTGCTTTTGCACCGTCTTGTTGGAAACAAGTGTCTCCCAAATCCAACTCTTGAAGCCGTGGGAAAAAAAGTTCGTTAGCATTTTTACATACCGGTCCGAAATGCACACTGTGTTGTAATAACCGAAGATCCGCTTGAAAAGTAGGCCTCAAAGGCAAAGGAACGCTCCTCACTATTCCAACGCATGATGGCGACTGAACCGTGTCGGGACAAAACTTTGCAGTAGCCCCTTTGCTCCGCTATGACATCAACTAAATGGCGCGCATTTTAAAAAAGGAAGTTATGCTGCCGCACCCTGTATTACAAACGAAGAGTTCTGCGGACTTTAGGCCGATCATTCATTTATTATATTTGACTATGTGCCTCTCGCTCATATGCAGCGGCATAATAAAAAAAAGCACGCGACAAAAGAAGGAAGGAGAAAAACCGTTCATCGATTTCTAGAAAATTCGCTGGCAACAAGATTTTTTCCGCGTGCCATTCGTTTTAGTGTCCGTTAGCGAGACATTTATACGAATCCCAGGTTTCGTCCGTTCTAGCGTCCGCTTTCGTGTCATGTTTCGATAATTAGGCAAACCTCTTGCGATAAGTCCGCTATTCGCCCGCCCACTGTACTTTTTTTTGAGGGAAGCCACAATTTCGGGTTTTGTCCGTTTTAGCGTCCGTTTTTGAGCATTCAACGAACCTAGTGCGGAAACTCCGATACGTCCGTATTTAACATCTAGCGGACATTTTTCGGATCCATCCGCATTACGTACGCTCTTTATCTGCTGGGTACCTCTATTGGTTGCGCCTTTACTTTTTTCTTACTTGTTCTTATTCCTACATTCGTTTTGAGTGGAAATGCGACCGGCACGCTTTTCTAAAAAATGAATACGTGCAAAAACAAAAAAGTAACGGCAACTTGTGAGAGCGAAATGTTGCCGGCACTCATTGCACACACAAAATGTTTGATAAGTGTGTGGCTTTGCTTTGCTCGCCCGGGTGAAAACTTAAAAACTTCTTGGTACTGCTTGTCTTCAACCAAGTTCTGATTCTATAGACCCGCGCTGTGTGAGACTCCGCGTCCTCCAGACATCGTCACCTCGCCTTTTCCAGTACCCGCCTCACGCTCCTGACTTGTTCCGCTCGCCTCTGTCTGCCGTTGCTCCTTCTGCAAATCAGCCTTTAAAATTTTCCAGTTCACCGTGACTTCATTGATTTAAGACTGAGGATCTATGCACTGCCTCAGCTCTTCCTCAAACGATTCCCTTGCTCTTTTTTAGGGTAGTCTCCATTACTAGCATTTGCCAAATTCTGTTTTTTTTTAATCTCTTTTTAGGGTAAGTTTAAACATAAAGTGTTTTTTTCCCCGCTTACAAAGTTATTTTTAATCAATTTTTCTCTTGTTCAAGTACCTAGTAATTTGCTTGGCATTTTAAATGATGATCTGACCATAGGCTGCCATATGTAACTTAAAATGCGAGTTTGCCGCGAAGAAATACCCGCCTTCTACCTGTTACATAACTTTTAAACGAATTTAGATAAAAAGTTGTATTGCAAATTGATAGAAATTTACAAGATTAACATAAAAATTGACTGAATTTCGACTTTCAAGGGACAGACGATTTTACGTCGTTATACACGGAAGACGCACTAACAGAAAGAAGGAAAAAATTTTGTTTTTGTTTATTTTATGGTTGCCATGTTCGTAATATGTTTAAACATAAAAAAATTAATTTTTTAATCAAACGAAAAATTTAATAAATTTTATTAAGTAAAATGGTTTTTCATAAGAAAAAAGCAGAAAAAACTAGAAATATAACGGGACATCTCATGGAATATAGGCATGAGGTTTGCACACGCACGCTGTAAACATTTTTGTGACGTCGATCACTGATAGTTACATTCATTTCTAACAGAGTCGTTAGATTCTTAAATTTGTTGGCATTATTTTGCGGTATTTTTTTTGGCACGTCGCAATATCGGTTGAATTATGAAAAATCGCGTCGGTATAAGCGGTTTGTCGCTCAAAGCGGAGACGTGCTAACCGGAGGTCCTTTCATATAACTTTGTATGGGGACCAACAAAGCCATCGAGTTTCCATCGCAATAACCGGACTGACGCTATAAGCGGAGTCGTTATAACCGGATTCTACTGTATATAAATTTTTCAAAAGTGTGGTCGTTACTTTTTTGGGCGGTTTGTGGGCTTATGTTTATGGAATCTGAATGTTTAATCTCAACTTTCTAGCTTTTATTCCTGGGATCTCCGCGTTAATACGCATAGAATTTCTACGAGTAACAGGTATAGTAAGAGTAAATTTGGTCCATCAGGGAGTTTAGGAACCAAATATATATCTACGAGAAGATGAAGCGCAAAGAACCTTTTAAAGATAATGTAATCAAAGAATCGACCAGAAATTTTTTTTAAGAAATTCCACAAATGCAACAAGGAAGGCCATAAGGACTGTAAAGGCGAAGTAGTGTAACAAGAAAGAAGACTGCGATAAAAACAAAGCAAAACCTTCCGTTAGGAGGGAGACTGAAACGGTTAAATTTGCGAAGGGACTGATTTAGAAAAGGGAAGGGAATGAAGTTCATAGAACTGAACTATTAACGGTCACTCTCTTGGCGAGAGATGACATTTACCCTTACCGCATCGTTACTTATAGAGAAACCGATTTTACATCAGGACTTTGTGAGGAGTTTTAAAACTCCCCACAAATCCGGGTCAGGAGACGGCTGGAATGCGAGAGGAGTCAAGGGCGGCCAGGTCAAACGGTAAATAATGGACCTTGGGCCCTCAAAGCGGAGAAACCAACTAACGGTACCGCGCTGGACCTTGGCACAGAGGTCGAACAATAGAGGTATCGCGGAGCGATACCCGGAACAAGTGAACGACAAGTGAGTATCGAAGCGGGCATCCAAGGAGGAACCCTACAAGCGAAGGACACGTGATCACAAGGACCTGACGTGGTCAGAAAGGGAAGGTGGTCATTGGTCGGCAAAGGTGGTTTGGGGAAGATCGCTAGCTTAACTTCATAAGAGCGACGCGGGACCCGCGTGAGAAGGTCGACGAAGGAGCGACGACGCGCATCCGAAGGCGAGGGTCGCAGGATTCCCTTTGTCAAGCGCCACTAAATAAAGGCTATTCTAATAAGGAACTCTGTCTTCTCTTTGGTCGGGCAATCACACAAATCATATATTTGGTGGGACGAACAAACAAACTCTCTGAGTTAGCCGTTGCAATCTGTAGCGAGCAGAAACTAAGAAATCAGTTCGTTACAACTTTTAAAGGAAAACTCTATTCGCGAAGGAATTCAGCATCTTCATATCACTACATGCGTTTTTAGAGGCAATGGTCAAGTGTAACGAATCAAACCGATTATTATTTTGAAAATTCTAC